>NC_082383.1:1682758-1685143 GCF_031168955.1 Gadus macrocephalus
GAGAGAGAGAGAGAGAGAGAGGCATGCACCTCCGATGCGACCCAGTGCACTACTGCCACGCTGCCTTGCCTGTTTGACGAGAAGGAGCCGGCTGTCAGGAATACTGAGCCTTGGAGGAGACGGAGGAGGTGGACCGGAACGCTGTCCGCCATGACTCGGAGGAGCAGGAGCCAGGAGGAGGCTCGCTGAGACCATGGAGCAGGTGAGCCCCGCAAGAGGAGGAGGAGGAGGAGGAGGAGGAGGGGAGGAGGAGGAGGGGGAGGAGAGGAGGGGAGGTGATGGAGTAGCAATGTGTGCTGCTGCACACTGCTACACCTTACACACTCACACACACACACACACACACACACACACACACACACACACACACACACACACACACACACACACCCAGACACACACACACACACGCACACACACACACACGCACACGCACGTGCACGTGCAATGGCAGGGCATCTGGTCCATTCAGAGCATCGTCGCTCCGACCTTGTCGAGTGCCCGGCCCGACCTGAGGCTCTCCTGCAGCTGCCCCTACGTGCTCCCCTCTCCCTGCTCCTCTCTGCCCCCCCCGGGTAGGGTGGATGGGGGAGGGGGACAGGGAGGGGGACGGGGAGGGGGACGGGGGGGTGGGGGGCGAAGGGTGGGGACCTACGAGTGCGCCGGTCTCTGAACCCTCCGGAGACATGACACAGCTCAACCAATCCCGGCTGATCCCCGCTGTATCTTGCCCCGTCCACACCTAGGAGGAGAGAGAGAGAGAGAGAGAGAGAGAGAGAGAGAGAGAGAGAGAGAGAGAGAGAGAGAGAGAGAGAGAGAGGGGTGTGGCCGACCGAGCATCACCGACAGGGCTCCTATCTGGGTGTCATGAGCCACTGTTGTTGTTTAGTATCTGGACTGGTGCTCTTCCTTGGCTGTTGTGCTGCTTCTAGGTTTGAATGAATGGGATGTCCACCCAACTTGGCTTTCTGACAGGATGTCGCCTCTGTGTGTGTGTGTGGTGTGTGTGTGTGTGTGTGTGTGTGTGTGTGTGTGTGTGTGTGTGTGTGTGTGTGTGTGTGTGTGTGTGTGTGTGTGTGTGTGTGTGTAGCCTGGGTATTGTATGCCTCTAATCGCTCACACACTACAACCCTCGCCTTCCCCAAGCTTCTCAGCAGCTGTCTGTCTGTCTGTCTGTCTGTCTGTCCTGAGTCTGTCTGTCTGTCTGTCTGTCTGTCCTGTGCACTGGGCCCAAACTTGCCACAAGTGGTGCCAATCGGTTGACTTCTGCCTGGCTCACGGCTGCATCTTAAGACAGTCCCTACAAGTAAACACACACACACACACACACGCACACACGCACGCACACACGCACGCACGCACACACACACACACACACACACAAATACACCCATGCACTTGCATCTACTGGCATTCCCCCAGCTATTATCACACACACACTTCCAGGGCACTTTGCTTCCTCCTCTCTGCCTAAGTGAAGTGTGCGGTTGCGGTTGAAGTGTGTTTAAGTGGACGTTTATCAGTTTGTATCTATGTGGGTTATGGAAGACTTTTGTGTGTGTCTCTGGTTGCTGGTGTGCCTGTGAATTTGCGTACGTGTATTTGTGTATGTGTTTGTGTGTGTGTGTTTGTGTGTCTGTGTGTGTGTGTGTGTGTGTAACTATCTGTGTCAATGTGTTTGTGTGATTGTCTATGTTTCTGTGTGTGTGTGTATGTATCTGCGTGTGTGTCTATGTGTCAATGTGTGAGTCTGTGTGTCTATATATCTGTGTGTGTGTCTATGTATCGGCGTGTGTGTCTATGTATCTGTGTGTGTATGTGTGTTATCAGCTTGTAGGTATTACACTGTTGTCCCCCTGATGGTGAAGTCTAATCGTCCTGAAGGTGGGGTCCGCTGGGGGGGTCTCCTGTCTGCGTCCTCTCCCTGAGTTCAGAGTGACGTCAGCCCCCACAGTGGGGAGGTGATGTCATCACTGCTGGCAAGCCGTGTGTGTGTGTGTGTGTGTCTGTGAGTGTTTTCTTCGCATGTGTGTGTGAGTGTTCATTTGCATATGTGATTCTTTGTGTGTGTGTCAGTGTGTGTTCTCTTGTGTGTGTGTGTGGTGTGTGTGTGTGTGTGTGTGTGTGTGTGTGTGTGTGTGTGTGTGTGTGTGTGTGTGTCCTTTGCATATGTTATCCTTGTGTGTGTGTGTGTGTGTGTGTGTGTGTGTGAGTGTGTGTGTGTGTGGTGTGTGTGTGTGTCAGTGGTGTGTGTCTTTATGTGTGTATGCGTGTGTGTGTGCATGCGTGTGTGTAGTTTTCCTCCCATAAATGAAGTCAAACAGTGCACACAGGAAACGGCGTCATCTCACCGCCCTCGCTGTCCATCCTCCCCCTCCCCTCCCT
>NC_082383.1:1685243-1715243 GCF_031168955.1 Gadus macrocephalus
GGGGGAGAGATGTAACTTGGTATAGAGCTATGCATGATGAGTAAGTGTAGAGAGACAGAAAGAGGGAGGGAGGGGGAGAGAGAGAGAGAGAGAGAGAGAGAGAGAGAGAGAGAGAGAGAGAGAGAGAGAGAGAGGAGAGAGAGAGAGAGAGAGAGAGAGAGAGAGAGAGAGAGAGATAAAGAGCAAAGCTTGCAAGAAAGCACCAGGTTGTGGGTTTCTGCTGAGGAAGTTCCCGCTTATGGTGAATCCAATACACAACACACACACACACACACACACACACACACACACACACACACACACACACACACACACACACACACACACACACACACACACACACACACACACACACACACACACACACACACACACACACACACACACTCTGAACTTTTATGCTGGTAATGTAGAACTGTTTCATCATTTAGCCGACACCTTATTGCAGTACGATTAACAGTGTCATTTATGAGTGGCTAGGGGGTTAGGCACGTAGGAATGTATTGGCCCGTACTAGTACTGGTGATGGAGGTGTGCCTGACACAAAGAAGGAGATTGAATGAAGCCAAAATAACCAATGCAATAATAATAACCTTTAATAGCCCTAAAAAAATATTTTCCATGCATATGTTTTGCTTCTTCATTATCTTTATATTACGATACGGTTGGGTAATATTATCCTTCATTGAATGCGATTTAAATGTTCCACAAAATGTTGGGTGACCAAAACAACCGGAGCGGCCCCATTGACTCACACGTTGTGGGCTGCCCTCTGCTGGCGGCTTCATACGGTGAGGAACAGCGACAAAACCCGATAAGACTCCAGATAATAAACATAAGAACTGTTAAAAATGCACCCGGGCACTGAGCTTCTTGATTATCATCAATAGGTGTGCCTCTGGGTTGTGATACAACATGTATGTTAGTCGACTCAAAATGAGGGGAATACTTTTATTTTCTCAACTGAAACTAAACTATTTTCTCCCCCTGGGCTCCTGGCTCATCCACGTGTTAACAATAGTAACGAATATTGAATTAATAATGCAGAGATACATGAATCCCATATGTGTGTATACTCGCTATATATTTACGCGTGTATATTTAGCTATACTCGCTAAAACAACAGACATGTACTTCCCCAACGACAGGGATACTGAGCAGCGTTATTAGTGTGACTGCTCTGCGCTTCATTAGATAGCATACCCTGAGTCTACACACACAAACTGTTGGTAATCTGGAGGGAATCAAGAAACACGGTCCGTTTAAATAGGTTAAATTTAACCATAATCTGTTAAATCCCTGCGCAACACATCCTATAGACTTGGCAGCCGTCCAACATGGTGTAGTTACATCCAACGGACCGCTAGAGGGCAGACACAACATGATGTTTTCCCCTGTCGACCAGGGTGGAGGAAAAGAGGGAAAAACCTGGAGCTAAAAATACAACTCAGGGTGGGGACTGGCATACAATTGAGTGCAGCTGTGGACACAGCAGAATTTTCCCTCTTTTTCATTTACAATCGGTTATTAGTGCCAAGGGTGGGGTTTGAACCTGTTTGTCTGCTGAGTGTGTGCTGGTGTAAAGACGTAGGGGGGTGGGTGGGGGAAGGGGTTCGGAGCAGACACAGCCCACCTGTCGCTGGGGTGTGAGGGATGTTTTTGAATGCAGAAGCAGGTGGAGACTGGGTGACTGGGGAACAATCACATGTGCATACAGGCGGGCACGTGCATGTGTACACACACACACACACACACACAGACACACACGCGCACACACACACAGCTGATTGGAACTTGAGGGTCTGTCAGGGTTGAAGGTGACACAGACGACAGCAACAACAAAAACAACAACAACAACAACAGCAGCAGCAGCAGGCTCCTGTCTGACAGACAGGAGCCTGAGTGTAGATAGAGCTCAGCCCATGTCTCCCTCTCTCTCTCTCTCTCTCTCCCTCCCTGCACAAGGCAACACATTATACATGCATTCCTCCCGAGTGTGTCTCCATGACTGTTTGGTGGTTGTTGATTCAGCCATCTCATGTGACATCGGCCCATGTGAGTTCCATCAGTGCAGCGGACAATCCTCTCAACACACGGACGCAGACACACACACACACACACACACACACACACACACACACACACACACACACACACACACACACACACACACTCTCTGTGTCTCTCGGGTTCAGACCACACTAAACTGTTGAACTTGTTTACGGAGAAATTGCCGGCACCTACCAATATTGGTGGTTACAGAGACTGTGGGTTAGGGTGGGGTTCGATAACTTATTGTATGTCACGCACACACTTATTGTATGTTTTTACGTCATGGCACTTAAGAGTAGTCCTTAGCATTGTGAAGCATCTTATCCTAGCTATGTGTGTTGCATACGGGGAAAGGGTTAACCAGCATTTGTAAATGCTTAGCATTTTTTTCTGTGAATATCTTTACTGTACCGACGGCGATTGTTTTTCTTTCTTCTGACATCTGTTCTTACTGTATGTCGCTTTGGATAAAAGCGTCTGCTAAATGCCCTAAATGTAAATGTAATATAATTGTTTCCGGAGTTAATTTTATATCGGTCATACGAGGACAACGTGGGTCGGGGAAAGATTATGTCAACCATGCTGTGCACATAGAAGGAGAAGGAGAGAGAGCGAGAGAGAGAGAGGGTTGAGGAGAGTAGTATTCCATCGTGACAGTAAGGGAAACTCTGTCAAAACAACGGCAGGGTAGTGAAGGATGAATCAAACAGAAGTAGAGGAAGTGAGATAAGGATGAGATAACACCATTCCAACACTGACTCAAATAGTTCTGACACACACATCGACTCAGTGCACCTCCTTTACTAGAGAAGGTATTTACAGTTCATTGGGCACCTCGCAAATTATACAACGTACAGATAACAACTCATGTCGCCTACAAGTATGTGTGTGTGTGTGTGTGTGTGTGTGTGTGTGTGTGTGTGTGTGTGTGTGTGTGTGTGTGTGTGTGTGTGCGCTCAAGGCTGTGTCAATGTCATCTCGTGGGAAACCTGTTGTTTGGTCGGACAGAGGTCAGCTATAAGCCCCAAGGAGAAAGATACACACTCACAGAGACACACAAAAAGACACACACACACACACACTCGCAGAGAGAGAAAGACACACACATGCTCGAAGAGAGAGACACACACTCAGAGAGACACACACAAACACGTATACTCACAGAGAGAAAAACACCCACACTGACAGAGACACACACACACACACACACACACACACACACACACACACACACCCTCTTCTGTCTGTGTGCAGCAGCAGCAGCAGCAGCCTAAGTGGAGGCAGGCTGGGAGACTTTAACCTATTTACCAGGGAGTGCCCCTCTGTCAGAGACGCTCTGGACGCCTCGGGAACAAGGGCAGCCGGCCCAGATAAGAAGCCCACCGCGGCGGCCCTGAGGGCAGCGTGAGACGGCAGCGAGCAGTCTGAGCAGTGGGGGGGGGGGGGAAACAGTTCCAGAGCGCTGATGACGGTTAGCCAGTGTTAGGAGTTCCAAAGAATGCGAAGGAGAGATCGTCCACCACCACCACCACCAACGGCTCTGCAGCTGCTGATCGCATTGTTCCACATCGTCTGGAAGGAGCCGTCCGTCTTCACGGAGCCCTGCAGACGACCTCCGACAGGCTAAAGCACACACCGGAACACCACCTCCCGGCCACGCACAAACACACACACACACGCACGCACAAACACACACGCACGCACGCACAAACACACACACGCGCACAAACACACGGCCTTCCCCCAGCTCCGATCCTCTCGCCATGACGACACCTCCCTCGTTCCAACCCCCGTCCGTGGCATCGCTCCGAGACCCCCCGACAGACAGCCCTCCTCCCGCTCAAAACTCCGCCACCGCCATCTTCCGCGGCTTACCGATCGCCATGACGACCACGTCAGAACGCGCCGACGTCACGTCTTCAGTCAGCCCTCTCCTGGCGCACACACCAAGGCAGATGTTTCACCTGGAAAGGGAAGCCAAGGGGCTTTCCTTTCCAGGTGAAACATCTGCCTTGGTGTGTGCGTCTGTGCACGCGTGTGGCCATACATTAGGAGAGAGAGAGAGAGAGAGAGAGTTTGTAGCGGTATCTATCCCTTGGGCCGTAGCAACATCAGGCCCTATGACGACATCTGGTAGAGGGCTGGGCCCCTTCCTCTCGGCCCCTCTGCCCGACCGCAGCTGACTGGTCGACGAGCGTCACGATGGTGCTCTGCAACGAGACCCCAAACCTCCCAACACCGCCCCCCCCCCCTTCCCCTTTGCTACCGCTACATCAGACATGATGCACATTCACCATCCATCACCCAGCCCCTAATCTCTCTCTCTCTCTCTCTCTCTCTCTCTCTCTCTCTCTCTCTCTCTCTCTCTCTCTCTCTCTCTCTCTCTCTCTCTCTCTCTCTCTCTCTCTCTCTCTCTCGCTCTCTCTCTCTCGCTCTCTCTCTCTCTCTCTCTCTCTCTGGTTGTTGTTCAGCGCAGCAGTCTGCAGCACCACCGACCACAGGCCTTCAGCAGGCCTCTCTCTCCCCCTCCCCACCTCTACCACCACCACCAGCACCACCAGCACCACCACCAGCTCTGCTTCTCCACCTCCCACATGAGTATATATAGAAAGCCGTCTCCGCCCCTGTGTCATTAACAAATGAAAATTATAACTCTGGAGCGGAGGCCGTGACGTTGGCGTTCCCCTCCGGTGCACCGGGCCAGGGCCGGCACTGGCTGGACCGGGGCCCCCAGGGGCCCGGGCTGAGGACAGGGGCCCCCCCGCCCCCAACACCCCGACACCAGAGAAGACACAGAGAGGAGTGGGGATTAAAGTTAGCCCAGAGAGCGAGAGAGAGAGAGAGAGAGAGAGAGAGAGAGAGAGAGAGAGACACACAGCTTGCCTTAACTTTCCATCTGAGCTCATCTGGTTTTCACATTCCACCGTGGCCAGGACGTATGTACAACGTGCGCTGCGGCCAGAGATTTCCTCCGGCACTCGATTTACGAAGACAAGGCAAGGGCTGCCACAGACAATGCTTCTAGGCACACACACACACACACACACACACACACACACACACACACACACACACACACACACACACACACACACACACACACACACACACACACACACACACACACACACACACACACACACACACACACACACACACACACACACACACACACACACCGGGGCCTTATGAGGAACCGTTGAGGGAAAGATTTGGCCACGCATTCGCTATTTAAAGTGTACTTTTATTGGTCTGAGATTCATGGGTCACCATTACATAGCTTAACACAAGTGTCTCTTTGCAGTCAGGGTGAGTTTTCAGACGATGCTTGGGGAAACAAACACTGACGAACTGAACAACTCCTCCTCTCTCCTTCAACAAGCAGATTCCTAGAGCCTAGCTAGCTTCCTATCTCCTCTCCCCATACCCTACCGACTGTCACGCAAAGAGCGCCAACAGAGGAAAAGCCTCAGCAGACTTAAGAGGCCCGTGTCTGTCTATCTTCCTGCTTCCTGCCCGGAGAAACATCCAGGGGTTAACGTCCCCCACCTCCTCAGCAGAGGAGGAGAAGAGACAGAGGGATGAACCCAAAAGACCCGGAGTTCAGTGTCCTCACTCTTATACTCTCTGAGCTCGAGTTTGCAGTTGCCTTGCGATGAGGTCATCTCATCATAACGATGTTTAGATCTAGTTCCGCATGTGAACACGTTCAAGAGGGGTCAAGGGTGTACAAAAGAGTGCCTGTAGGTGTTTGATCAACCATGGTGGTGCAGGCTGTGTCGGCCCTGCGGCAGCACGCGTGTTTGTACCCCCCCTCCCCCTCCATGCCTTTTCCTCCTTGAGATGACAGGAAGATAGGTTGCGTTACCCGGGGCCTGTTCTGAATACAGCAGGGTCGCGCGTTATCTGCTCATCTGTAGTGCTGCACATCTTCCTGCAGCCATCAGATAGGCCCGCTGCCCAACAGCTAAACACAGGACATCTGTTGAGGACACAGAGTGTGTGTGTGTGTGTGTGTGTGTGTGTGTGTGTGTGTGTGTGTGTGTGTGTGTGTGTGTGTGTGTGTGTGTGTGTGTGTGTGTGTGTGTGTGTGACCACATCCTCTGGTAATGTGATGACATGGTCCCTATGCCGGTGCCCTCGGCCGCCCTCTCTGTGTCACCCTGCATTAGCGTGCCTCTGCGTGGGGACAGGGGGACCTTCGATGGGGGGGCTCTCTGGCTCATGGTTCAAGTCTCTCAGTAACCCCCGACCCCGAAGCTAAAGAGTCTAAATTAAAAACAAACTGACGTTTAGCTGTGCTGTCGGCTCCGAGTTGCTCTAAAAGGGCACGACGTGGAAGGGTATGAGTTTAAAACATTCAAACTATTTGAACTATTCACCTATTATCCAGAGAGTGGGAAGAAATAACACTTTTGCCATTATGTCAAAGACGTCTTTAGATTGTGTTGCAGAGATATTTTCTAGGGTTAGCAGCTAGCTTAGCTAGCGTACCGTCCGTAGCGCACATTGGGACTTTATGTTCAGTGTCAGCAGCGACGATGATTCTAAACAGAGGGTAGTGGGGAGGGTGGTCGACTCAACATACAAGAAACCAAACCACACGCTTTCCCTGAATGGCGGGAGTCACAGCAAGTCGCTTTGGATAGAAGCATCTGCTGAAGAACTTTAAAAGTAATAACAACCGCACCGGCCGGCGCGGTCTCTGCGTTCGCTCGGTGCCGGATGACGTCATAGGTAAAAGACAGAGAGCGGCAGAACGCTTTGGCCCCATTTTGAACGACAGGAGCAGCCAACGCTAGCTGCCTGTGTGCGCTGAGGTGTCGTTTGATTACTCCTCAGGGGCCACAGGGGTCCCTGCTGTGGTGGCGGCTCTCCTCCTGGGCTCCCCCAGAGCCCAGGAGGAGACGAAGAGGCCCCGTGGCCGTCGCCATGGCAGCAATGTACACACACATGGCCTCACTCAATCTCCTGGCTGGAAGCAGGCGAGCGCCGCGGAGAGCTAAAGAGAGAAGTGGGCTGTAAATATAAACGCACCGCGTCTCTGACCGTCGTGTGTGTGTGTGTGTGTGTGTGTGTGTGTGTGTGTGTGTGTGTGTGTGTGTGTGTGTGTGACTGTGTGTGTGTGTGTGTGTGTGTGTGTGTGTGTGTGACTGTGTGTGACTGTGTGTGACTGTGTGTGTGTGTGTGTGTGTGTGTGTGTGTGTGTGTGTGTGTGTGTGTGTGTGTGTGTGTGTGTGTGTGTGTGTGTGTGAGGAGGGGGTAGATGCTCAGAGGTGCTCTTTTCCAGAACAGACCATGTAGGGCTCAGAAGACTCCCGATTCTGACGGAAAACTTTACTTCTTACAAACCGGCTTTGAAGCTGTTTTGTGTCGGTTCAGGAACCAAAATGAACGTCGGGATCAACACAGAGATTCACCCAGAGAGGGAACTATAAACAGAACACTGAAAGTTCGTGGGTTTTCTAGTGATGTGCGATCGAAGATGACCATATAAGGCAGCAAGCCCGGAGATCACAGCAGATTATTCCCGAGTTGCCCAGCTAAAAGTCCCATCAGATAGGGAGCGAGGGAGAGCGAGAGACACCGGATAACAGCAGGAGCCAGACAGAGAGTCGGACCAAAGACCAAACAACAGAGAGAGTTGGAATTTGTTCTTTCAGATCAGAGAGAAACACAGATTAAGAAATGCCGAAAGAACCATGACGAGAACAATAACAGACACACATATACACACACATTCACACGTGGCTACACACACACACACATACACACACTCATTCACACGTGGCTAGACACATAAACATACACACTCACACACATACACACAGGGCCATTTCAAGCAAGACTAAGCACTATGGAATGGCAGAGATAAGAGCGAGAGATACTGAGCTACAGCAAAGAGAGAGAGCAGTAAATATCGCAGGGATAAAGAGAGAGACCCTATAAAGCTAATGGCTAATGGAGCGAGTCCAGTGAGGGCTTGAATGGAGTCCATTGCTAAATATTCTCTCTCTCCTTCATCCTGTCTTTGTCTCTCTCCTCTGCAGAGAGATTAACAGAGGGCCCACTCCAAACCTCCACCTCCTCCCAGCCTGTCTCAACAAGAACCACCACCCTATGTGTGTGCGTGTGCGTGTGAGTGTGTGTGTGTGTGTGCATGATTGTGTGTGTGTGTGTGTGTGTTTGCTTGTGTGTGTCTGTCTCTGATAATGTGTGTGTGTCTGATAGTGTATGTTTGCTTGTGTGTGTCTGTATGTGTGTCTCTGATAATGTGTGTGTGTCTGATAGTGGGTGTGTGTGTGTGCGTCTGATAGTGTATGTGTGTGTGTGCCTGAGAGTGTGTGTGTGTCTCATAGTGTGTGTGTGTGTGTGTCTCATAGTGTGTGTGTGTGTGTGTGTGTGTGTGTGTGTGTGTGTGTGTGTGTGTGTGTGTGTGTGTGTGCGTGCGCACAGTAAGGCTGTACGTGTGTGGGGCTTCAAGCAGCGCGGGGAACGCTGCGCTGTGCAGTCTGATCGGGGGTCAGCGGAGGGGCTAACTAACCGATCCGAGGGTCCGGCCCGCCCCATTAAACGCCCCCTGCGGGGGGGTCACGGTCTCCTTTCTTGTCGGATCGCGGGTCGCTTGGCATCCGCGGGGCGGGCCGCGCGAGCCAAGAGGGAACCTCCCTGCCCGTGGCCGTGCGGTCGCTGAGCCGGCACGCGCAGTGCAGCCGCGCGAGGCCGCGGGACGAAGAGCGCAGGGCTGTGGCGCCGGGGTACGTGTCACGATGGTCCGCTGAGCACGCCCTGATGAACGACGAAGGCCGGGAAGGCGTACGTTTACATTTAGCAGACGCTTTTACCCAAAGCGACTTGCAATGAGTACATTTCTTAGAAGAAGGGAAACAGTTTATCGCTGTCGGTACAGTAAGGATGTTCATAGAACCAGGTGCCAAGCACTAACCATCACTAGGTTAACCCATTTCCCATACACAACAAAGACAGCTAGGATAAGACGATACACGATGCTGAGTACTATTTTAGAGTGCAAGGATGTAAGCCATACAATACGTGAGTATATTAAGTGCCACTGATACTCGATGTGAATCAAAAACATTTCTTAATGATCTTCGAAAACGATAGAGAAACTTTCACAACTAACAAAAAAAGGGAATAGGGATTCATGTGAGACTAGAGATAACACAAGGAATATCGACCCAACAAACTATACATTGCATATCACAATCCAGAAAAGGCGTTAATGTGCAACACACTGTCGGGCGTGCGTGTTAAAGAGTAAGGCAGAGGGAGAGAGGGAGGGGATAAATGAGAATCAAGATCCTCTTCCACACCTCTTCCCAGCTGTTTTGAATCGAAATCGCTGAATTTCTCGAATTCCATCAAGGTATTACGCAACAGCTGGCCCAGAGTCTTACTCTTCAGGTTTAGCAGTGAGATGACCCACCACCTGCCCGCTGTCTCCTCACTCCTCCGTCTCTCCATAGCAAGGCTACACCCCTCAGACCCTCTCTCTGCTCCAGTCTCTCTCCCTCTCAGACCCTCTCTCTCCTCCAGTCTCTCGCCCTCAGACCCTGAATGTCCTCCAGTCTCTCTATAGGTCCCCACCCATCAGATCCTCTCTCTCCTCCAGTCTCTCTATAGGTCCCCACCCATCAGAGCCTCTCTCTGCTCCAGTCTCTGTGACTCACTGGATCCCCGGTGTTATCCCTTATCTTCCATACATTCCAGCCGTCTCACGGCTCACAATAGCAGGCGTCCATGCTATACGCCTCTGAGTTGTGTACACTCAGAGGCGTGCACTGCACCCATGTGCACACACACACACACACACACACACACACACACACACACATACACACACACACACACACAGCAACAGACACACACAAACCGAGAAGCAGACACACACACCCACATACAGAGCAGCAGACGCACTCAGACATACACACACACACATATACAAACAGAGCAGCAAACACACACATATACACAAACACACACACACTCTGCACGCCACCACACACTCACACGCATGTCTGTGCACACGTCACACAAAGGCCAGCTGTGTGTCTTAAACTAAATGGACTGTTTATAAAACACCAGAGATGTTTGCATACTTTGACACGTATTGAATTCATGACTATATTTACAGAATTAGCTGACAGTGAGGAGACACAGATACCAGCTCCCCTTAAGACATAGGAGTAGCGCCACACACACCTGCACGCACACACACACACACACACACACACACACACACACACACACACACACACACACACACACACACACACACACACACACACACACACACACACACACTCTGAGGGACACATACACACACACACACACACACACATACGCACGCACACACAAACACAGGTAGCCTCCCATCCTTCCTGTTTGCTGACATGCATATTTGAGCCGAAGCAGACTCTATCTTGAGTAGACCGTTTCCTCCGCTTCTACCGTGCAGGGGGGAGGGGACAGAGAAGACACGCCAACGAATGAGCATCAGCTCAGGGTGACCCTCGCCATGCCCCCCCCCCGGCTGAAAGAACCAAACCAGCAGCCCCTCCCCTAACTCCTCAGCCTCTATATTGGGGGCCAAGTGTGAGTTTCAGGGGGCTCACCCTTGAACTTTGACCTAAGACTAAAGGTCACCACATCCACCACCACTACCAGCAGCGTTGGTGTCCCCCTCTCTCTAGCTCCAGGCCAAAGAACCCCAACGCCAGACACGTCTCCGTCTGAAACTCGGAGCAAGACGCAACCTGTTCCTCGTTCCTGGTTGGGTTCCACAAACGGCGATCGATGGAGCGACAAGATACTCATATACACAACCTCTCTCTCCTCATATCTGTCTCTATGTCTCGACGTTCCCTCTCACTCTCCGCAAATCTTGTCGCTATTGCGCTCTCTCTCTCTCTCTCTCTCTCCCCCCTCGTCTCCATGTCTCTCTCTCTCTCTCCCCCCCCCCCCCCCCCCTCTCTCTCTCCCCCCTCGTCTCCATGTCTCTCTCTCTCTCTCCCCCCCCCTCTCTCTCTCCCCTCGTCTCCATGTCTCTCTCTCTCCCCCCCACCCTCTCTCTCTCCCCTCCCCTCCATTTCTCTCTCTCTCCCCCCCTCTCTCTCTCTCCCTCCCCTCCATGTCTCTCTCTCTCTCTCTCTCTCTCTCTCCCTCTCTCTCTCTCCCTCTCTCTCTCTCTCTCTCTCTCTCCTCATCTCCATGTCTCTCTCTCTCTCTATGTCTCTGTCTCTGTCTCTGTCTCTGTCTCTCTCTCTCTCTCTCCCCTCGTCTCCATGTCTCTCTCTCTCTCCCCTCGTCTCCATGTCTCTCTCTCTCTCCCCTCGTCTCCATGTCTCTCTCTCTCTCTCTCTCTCTCCTAAAAACATCCCTGCCGGATCGGGCCTCAGCACAAAGAGAGGCAGTGATAGCACCCAGACCGGCGGCAGCCTGCACCCAGTTAGGCCCTCCTCTCCCCTCTGAGGGAGGCTTTGTTCAGCGCCAGCCCACCCATGTTACCACCGTGTGTCCGTCTGGACACCCGGGTTCACCTCCCTGGCCCGCGGATGACCCCCAGACTAACAGACGTTAAGGAGGCCGGTCCAGAAATACAATCGAACTAAATGGAACGGATCAAGGAATGGGAATGGAGTCTGATCTGTTTGTTTTTTTTGTAAAATCTGGGACTTCTGGCTAACCTCCAGAAGGGAGGTTAGCCAGAAATCCCAGAAAAATCCCAGAAAAAAAAGGATGATTTTTTTTCCACTGGTTTTCCACCTTGTAAACAAAGATAGAAAACGGGATTTAAAGAAGGAGAGAGGGGGAGGAGGAGGAGGAGGGAGGGAGAGAGTGGGGGAGACAAAGAGAGGGTGCTCACGAAAACACGCTTGTGTTTTAGTGAGTGACAGATGAGATCAATACGAGGGCCCATTAGCGGTTAAGGAGTTATCGTGAGGTCGAGTGAACCAAGCTCAATGAGACAGCCAATCGGAAGCCTTCAGCCACATATAGGCCCGCCTCCTTATGGTTCAGTGTGGAGGATTTATGAACGGCTTTATGAAATCAAGAAGTCCTGGCATGAATGTCTACATGTGTATTTCGTTAAGGTCAACATTCCATTGACGTGTGTGTGTGTGTGTGTGTGTGTGTGTGTGTGTGTGTGTGTGTGTGTGTGTGTGTGTGTGTGTGTGTGTGTGTGTGTGTGTGTGCATGACACCTGTGTGCAATTTACGAACTGTGATTTCTAGCAACTCACCGTCCATATAGGTTGTAAACATGTAGGGTTGCATGAGTCTGGGTGTGAGTGTGTGAGTGTGTGTGTGTGTGTGTGTGTGTGTGTGTGTGTTTGCCTGAGAAACCCCGGGCTTGGCAATGTGTGTCAGCGTGTATAAAGAGTGTCAACCCAAACACAAACCCACACTCCAGGTTAATGAGTACCGAGGGTTTGAGTGTCTAAAGTGGGACACAGCTGTGGTGTAGAGAACCATGCACAGACGCGTGTGTGTGTGTGTGTGTGTGTGTGTGTGTGTGTGTGTGTGTGTGTGTGTGTGTGTGTGTGTGTGTGTGTGTGTGTGTGTGTGTGTGTGTGTGTGTGTGTGTGTGTGTGTGTGGCGCTTGCGGGTGCGCGCTAGACGTCTGTTAGGTTTCTTGTCTCTAACTCCCTCTCTCCCTGTGCTACATCTCATCCTTTATTTTTCTCTTCTCTTTCTTTTTCTTTTTTTTCTGTTTCTTTAATAATTTTTCCCTTTCTTTCATTATATCACTCTTCTTTCTCTCTTTTTTCACCGTTCAGTACCGTGAGTTCAACCGGAGGATGGGACTTGACATGCACACACGAGACAAGACAGGACAGCCTGTGAAGGACGGTGCAGAAACAGAGAGGCCTACGCACGCACAACAACATTTCTCTAGTAATGACATTAGAATGCACGCACACGCACAGACTGGGGCTGCCACGCACACACAGGCATCTGTGCTTAATCTTTTCTCTGCAGGTCTGCCTTGACTGGTGATGCTGGAACAGCCGACTGGGCAGGAATGGGCGGTCGATGGTAGGCAGGAGTTTTGTCTGGCGGGGGTGGGGGGCTGGTCTGAGATCAGCTGAATCTAAAGTCGATGGAGGGTGAGGATCGAATAGGATTGGGGAAGCTGGTCTGGGATCTGCTGTATAAAGAGTACATGGGGTAACTCAGGATATAGTATAGGACTTGGCACTTGGTCTTCACAGTGGGGACTAGAGGGCATGAGATCCAGGTGGTTGAGACTAGAGAGATCGGTACAGTACTGGTTTCAAACATATTTTACCAAACTAATGTTTAAAGAGACATACAAATGATAATATGGACATATCTTAGGTTTTCAGTCATATACCAGCAATGTTTTACTGAAATGCATATCAGTATCTGAAGGAACACGACAGACATACCCAGGAGGTAAGGTGATACACACAGGACTCACAAGTGAACATCGATACAGCTGTAAAGCAGAGCTGCTTCGCTTGACATTTTCACCGTACTGGAAAATGGAACTGAAATCGACTATTTCCTTGTCAGCCTCCGTCCCGTTAACAAAACGGGGGCGTGTTCTGTGTAAAACGGAAGATCTAAGCTGACGCAGGCATCATATTCCAGACGGATAATATTGATGACATCGTGGAGGTGTCCTCACCATTCCCGCAATCGCAAATCCATCCCTGTAGTCGGATCGATACCCCTGCTGTTGGCTCCTGTCCTGTTCTACTACGAGATGCTTTGGTTAGAATGCAGTTTCCCTCCATCATTAAACAATGCGCTCTCACATTTCATCATTAGGCTCTGAACTGCAGCACAGGGAAATGACCAGGCCCGGTCAGGCCAGTTCTACAGCCTGGTTGTTCCGTGGAAAATCATACACAACGGACCCCAATAAGTAGTGATTATCAAAGTACTTGATAATAGATGATATAATAGGTATTATATATATAAATAGATAGATAACATATAGACACGAGAGATGGACAGATAGATAGAACTCTTAATGGTTTGCGTAAAAAAAAAGTATGCCTGTAAGCCCTGTATGATCACAATATTGAGTGGATTACTTTTATAGATATTTCTTGGTGACAGAAGGCTGTAGAATATTGTTGGACTGCTTGCTGAACAAGTAACGCTCATGAATGTTTTATAGAGAGATGCTATGGCGATAAGGCTTGGAAGCTGATAAAATCACGCTTCACGCTTTTTATGCCTCGCCTAGGAAGAAAGGAATTTCCAGAAATAGAAATATGTAAATCTTTAGTGAGGGAAGAACACGGTAGCATAGCATAGCATAGCATAGCATAGCATAGCATAGCATAGCATGACACAGCTAGAGCACACAATGTAATACTAGAGATGGTCTTTAATGATGCTTCCCTGCGCCAAACCCTGCGTCTCCCGTTCCATATCGATCTCACCCATGAAGACACACGCCCGGCTGCAAACAGCAATCCTCTAAGAGGTTATAGCCCACACACACACAGAGACACCGGACACACACATACACGTACAGACTCTCACACGCACACACGCACACACACACACACACACACACACACAAACACACACTACAGATTGCACCGTTGTGAAATCAATTCAAACTATGCAGAGGTCTACACATGAACACATATTGTAATTACTAGAACAGACCTCAAATTAGACGACAATGATGTGGTTTTCGGTGGGCTCTGCCCTTGTGAACAATGTATTATCAAGACATCCAGGTGACCTTCAAGCCAAATCTCTATCTACCTACTCCTCCTCCTCCTTCCTCTTCCTCACTGTTCATTATTAAATGTTAAGGACTGCATTCATGTGACATTGCTTCAGGCTACACTATTTTCATGAGATCCGTCACCTTGACTGACTTGCCGACCAACACCACACAGAAACCAGCCACGTTACAGTGTCCGACATTTACAATGCAAATCACCCGCGTATTCAAATCAGTTCTGCGCGTCTCTTCTCGGTCCCATATCATGCAAAGATCTATCCAAGTTGTTGACAGGGTCGGCAGTCCAGTGACGTGCTCCTCCACGGACCAGACCCCAGAACCTCGCTGGTCTCAGGGAAGACTCCCTCGACTCATCGAGCACAGCACACGCCGCAGCGAAAACACCGTGGAATGCATATCCCTCACGCCAAAACGCCGCCGACATCCGACCTCCACGCATTCCTCCACACCGGGGAGAGAGAGAGCGGCTCTCCCCTACACGGAGGGTGTTGGGTCGCACTCACAGTAGGGTCAGGGGTCAGGGGTCAGATATGAAGCGGGGTCGGGCGTGTAAGTGAAGGAGGGAACAACACAAGGCCAGGGTCACGGGCTGGAGCTGGAGCTAGGGAAGGCGGCTGGGTAACCCGAGCCAGGCGCTCGGTACAAAGACACCAGCGTTATTTTCCCCGGTTGATACTTCCTGATGTGTGTTGGTTCCTGATGTGTGTTGGTTCCTGATGTGTGTTGGTTCCTGATGTGTGTTGGTTCCTGATGGTGCGGGATGTAAGCCCTAAGGGGGAACGACTAGCAAGGTCTCCACAGGGGGTGGAAGATTATACGGTACTACTGAAGAAAGTGTGTAGGGTTGAGGGTGGGGATGACCCTCATAGAGAGAGAAAACCGATTAGCAGCGTAGAGGGGGATAAGAGTAACACACACATTGACCGGTACATCACAGCATACCATGCACGCACAATGTATAGGAGACAAGACACACACACACACACACACACACACACACACACACACACACACACACACACACACACACACACACACACACACACACACACACACACACACACACACACACACACACACACACACACAGAACACCTGCGGGAACACAGACAGCCAAACAGACAACCTAAATTAAAACACGCCTGAGCCTGAGGCCATCCCTGGAGAGTATATCCAAACAAAAGCCTGGTCCTATGCTCTCCTTCCAGATGCCTTCTTTAAACACAGCCGAGACGACCACCTGAGTCAAGGCCGAGAGAAGAGCGACCGCCTTAACTCAAGGTGGGGGTACAGCCCTATCCAACATCAAGGGTTGGTGATGTGTTGACTTCGACTGGTTGTGAAAAACAAGCCCTGAGATCTGCTTTTCTTATTTATCTATAGATATAAATAATGTGGTAATGGCTAATTACATTATCTCTCTAACCTATTTACAGACATTCCGTTAAATTTAACTAATTATCGGAGCCCCGTCCGGTTCTATAAGGAGTCATTGAACTGTGAGCTACTAAGGGGCCCATCTGGATCGATACAGGGTAGATTCAGACTACAAAGCAATCCAGGGCCAACCAATCGGGTGTCGTCCCGACCCGGCAGCGAAAGCCCGGACCGGAGCGGTCACCGCGAACGAAAAAGCAGCATCCCCGTTTAGGACGTCCCGTACAGTTCATACACAACCTACACCCCACAACACAAAAGATGCGGACAAAAGCCCGAAACGCCCCGGCGTTGTACGAAGTAGTGGCCGGCCTGAAGGGACTGCATTACACGCTTTGTTGTGAGTAATGGAAATAAACCAAAATGGCTCTGAATGCATGCCCGGGCTTGGCGTCCCGTCCCGTATGGCGGCATGTGTGTACAAAGTGGGGCTGCGTAAACTCGCACTTAATCCTCTTAGGAAATCACGCTCTCTGACCGACCCAACAATCCCATGGTCAGAGAGAGAGACCCATGGGGCGGACAGAAAGGAGTAAGATTCACCAAACTACAAGTAACGATGACTTACTTGGTGCTCTGAGTAGGGTGGGATTCCAACAAGGCAAAAGGCAACTCCATTCATCGGACAGCTGAGGTGGTTCAGCCCGCCACCAGGAGAGGGGATTTGCTTCCAAGTGGATGTCGAGTCAGCCTATGAATAAAACAGCTCAGCCTAGGGTGGGGAAAATGGTACCGCCTGGCGTTCACCTATCCCCGTTTCCTTCCTCCCAGACCCACTCTTTCCCGTTGTTTGGGGCAGTTCGGTGCGCTCCCCCACTTTCCTCCTCCTCCTCCTCCTCCTCCTCTTCCGCCAGACTGCATCAGTGTAAATCCCTCTCGGTTTGGTCTGTACCGAACACACACACCCACACACACACACACGCGCTGGAAGCCCACTGGATAAGGAGTGCGCTGTGTAAATCAATACGCGGTGCTGGGTCCCGGGTGGAGGGCGCAGGGTCTACTCTTGAGTCTGAACCTCCATTGCGGTGCATGTGTGTTTGTGTGTATGTTACTGCTGCAGGGAGAGGAGCGCCCGAGCGCCCTCTGTCGGCGGTGAGGAGTGGGGCGGGTTGAGGTGTGGACGCGGTGGGGGGTCAGGACGGGGGCACGGGATTGGCTCCTCTAGCGCCGTTTAGGGGTCTAGGTTTACGGTGACGCGTGTGGAGTGTGGAGGGCGCTCGGGGGAGGGGGAGAGACGGGGGAGGCATACCTCAACTGTAAAAATAAATAAATAAAGAGAAGCAAGGTCGTTAAAACAAAGGCTCCTTTCTGTTCTTTGATAAAAAAAAAGAAAGAAGGAGAATCTAGGGGGGAGAGGAGAGGTGGGTGGGAGTAGACCTACACAGGCTTATAATGAGAATCAAAGCTACCGTTTCCTAATAATCTCTTATTTATTTAAACTTTGGGGCTTCCTTTATCGTTGTGGGAATTCCTTTCATGCAGAGTTTGTTTGTGTTCCGATTGCTCGGAACATTTGAGAATGACAATTGGGTTTCCTAAACCGTCATGGTGGCAAAATAAACTGACTGAGAAAGGGGGAAGTTGACTCATTAGCGACCGACCGCACTCAACGGCCAGGGCGACAAAAAACCACTGCCGTGTTCCATCGTCTCTACAGCGAGTGGCCCGCTATGCCTCCACCCTTGAACTCTCTCTCAGCCTCCACCTCTCAGCCTCTAACTCTCAGCCTCCACCTCTCAGATTACACCCCTCTCTGCCCATCGTAAACACATTAGAGGACTCCTCATCATAACACTCAAACCATGTTCGAGCTTCTAGACATTTCCAGCCACACAGGAACAAACTCAGGCGGTACGGTGGGGTCCTGAGTGGACTGGAAGAGGAACGCTGAGACGTGGCATCTGCCCCTGTGATGGCTGTAGGCTGGGGGCGCATGTGGCTAATATTAATGAGCAGTGGGCCGCGCGTTAGGCGGGCCGCGGGAGAGCGCGGCCACTTCAAAGCAGGCCACCTACTGGGGCGGCGGCGGCAGTCTGTGGAGGTAACATAATAACACCAAGAAAGAAAGGGAGAAGGAGGAGAAGACAGGATGGTCTCATGGTGGTGGGGCTAGGGCTGCCGAGTCCTGAAGGCAACCTCTCTCTCTCTCTCTCTCTCTCTCTCTCTCTCTCTCTCTCTCTCTCTCTCTCTCTCTCTCTCTCTCTCTCTCTCTCTCTCTCTCTCTCTCTCTCTCTCTCTCTCTCTCTCTCTCTCTCTCTCTCTGTGCCCTAACCTCACCCGACCGCAACCTCCCCCCAGCCCCCCCGTCCCCCCCTCAGCCAGGCGGCCCACCCAGAGACCGTAGCACCGGGGCCAGATCTCCAGCCCGGTACCCTCTACCCTGCAGGGCCCCTGAGCCACACAGGGCCCTAGCAGTAAGCTCTGCCGTTGACCTCCACTCAGCTAAACCTGCAGTGAGCCCCAGGATTAGCCCCTGCTATGTGGACCCCCCCCCCCGGCCCCCCTGACCGCCCCTCCGGTCGGGTCCGGAGAGCGGGGGGACCAGGGAGCGGCTTCGCCCCCCCCAGGAGAGGGTCCTCGGGGGGAGAGGCTCCCCCAGACAGATCTGCATCTGGAAGGTCTGGTTCATGGGTCATGGTGCTTGGGCCGTGTGTGTGTGTGTGTGTGTGTGTGTGTGTGTGTGTGTGTGTGGGTGTGTTTGTATGTGTGTGGGTGTGTGTGTGTGGGTGTTTTTGTGTGTGTGTGCAGATGGTTATGGTCATTTCCTACAGAGGACTTTTGGGTTTTGTTGCAGATAAGTTTTGGTGGCCGGAGGGTTATCACAGCATCCATCAATCTCCACACACACACACACACACACACACACACACACACACACACACACACATTCACCAGATCAAAGAGAATCATAGATAAAGGAATCACCCAAAGAAAAATATCATGGCAATGAGGCTAATGAAAAATACACAAACACACACACACACACACACACACACACACACACACACACACACATACACACACACGAAAAGTCACGACATCCACATGCTTGTTTGATCCGACCAGCCAATGACCAGCGACCGAGCCTCCGTCCGTACAGAGTTCTGTCCTATAAGATCAAGACATCAGCCAGCATCTTCAAGCCTCTTTAAACTCAGTCCTCATCTGTACGCCGGGGCCCCGGGGGCCTCTGCCTCCTCTTCCTCAGTGTCGGGTCCGGCCTCTTCATCACTGACACACAGCCCCCGGGGCCTCCCGCCTCTGCCTGTTATGGTGATGATCCCCGTGCACGCTGACGCGCCCGTCTCACATACACTCAAACCTCCTCCACCCTGACCCTCCGTCGGGACGCCAGCCCGGAGGAACTAGGCTGAGGCGAGGACGAGTCCGGCCGGGACTCAAACCCGGTCAGAGGCGCCTCGACTGACCCCTTAGGGACGAACCGGCGCGTCCTGTGGACACGCACCGATTACCCCGACGCGCACACATTCACACACGCACATGCACGCACACACACAAACACGTACACGTACATGCACTCACACACAGTCACACATGCACACACACAAACACACGTACACGTACATGCACACAGACACACACACACATGGGCCAAACACGTACAAGCACGGAGGAACGCTCACACACACACACACACACACACACACACACACACACACACACACACACACACACACACACACACACACACACACACACACACACACACACACACACACACACACACACACACACACACACACACACACACACACATCCTGCTTGCTGAATGGGTCAACACTATGTGCTTCCCGCTCCAAACACATTTCCAATCTACACAATTAATGAGTAACATGGAGACCTGTTACTCATTATAGAGAGGCGGTTGTTTGTTGATCCATTACTATTTTCTCATTAAAGCTTTCCTTCTCAATAAAGGGACAACAGATTGAAAAGATGATCCCTAAAGCGGATTACGAAAAACACTTTAAAGCAAAATCTCGTTTAATACAACAAAAATAGAGTAATATATAGCTATGGGACTAGACATTACTATTGTCTTGTTTGAAAAGTGGTTCCCTAATCCAATGTTATTTAACATCAAAATAGGTTTTTAATTAAAGCAAGCGCACAGGTTTGAATCCCCATTATGCTGGCGCCCTGTTACCCATCATAATGCCACACTAGCACTAATACGTATCCGCTCCGAGGATTCCCTCCCTCGCCTCCTCCTCTCCTTCACTTCCTCCCTCTCTCTCCAGGCCCCTCGGCTCATTGAAACCTTGTAGCCAAGAAGATTTTCATTACCACCGCGTGCCAACTCCCTGCTACTACTACTACTACTGCTACAGACACACACAAACAAACACACACACAGACACACAGACAAACACACACACGTGGGCGTGTGCACGCACACTCTCTTCCTCACAAACACTTTGTAGCATCCTTATGGGCCAGGTTGCCAGATCCTTTCATCATCCTTCACTTTGAGCCTCGCCAGACTCCTAAGCTGTCCATTTAGGAACCGCGTGGCTCTGCGGGGGGAAGCCGTTGTGCGCCTCCAGCCTCATATGATACAGTTACATATAACCGAGTCGAGACCTTATCTGTCCCACGGCTAAGAGCTAAATGGATACGAAGTATGGGCAGGAGGAGGCCTGCAAAGCACAAGTCCCTCTCCTATTATCTCTCGTCCACACTCTCTCTCTCTCTCTCTCTCTCCTCTCTCTCTCTCTCTCTCTCTCTCTCTCTCTCTCTCTCTCTCTCTCTCTCTCTCTCTCTCTCTCTCTCTCTCTCTCCCTCTCTCTCTCTCCCTCTCTCTCTCTCTCTCTCTCCCTCTCTGTCTCTCTCCCTCTCTCTGTCTGTCTCCCTCTGTCTGTCTCTCTCGCTCTCTCTCTCTCTCTCTCTCTCTCTCACCCTCCCTCTCAGTCTCTTGCCCTCTCTGCCTCTCGCTTACCCTCTCTCTCCCTCTCTCCCTTCTCCTTCTTAGACTGTATCAACTGATCTTCAGATAATATCTCCCTCTCCCTCTCCCTGTATCTCTTTCTCCCTCTCTGCATCGCTGTCGCTCCTCCTACTCTTCCCCCAACATACTGATCTACAGGTACCATCTCTCTCTCCCTCTTCTTCGCTCTCCCTCTCTCTCCCTTCTCCATCCTACTCTGTATCAACTGATCTACAGTCACCATCTCCCCCTCCCTCTTCTTCCCTCTCCTTCCCCTTCTCTCTGTCCTGCTCCCCACTCTATCAACTGATCTAATATACAGAGTTAATAACTAGTCTGAATTCATCCCAAATGCAATTGCAGGAACCCCTCCTCCCATACATTATGGCTGCCCAGGTCAGACCACGCCTAGCCTAGCCTAGCCTAGCCTAGCCTAGCCTAGCCTAGCACTGTGAAAGCGGTGGGATGGAAAGCTGCGACAGACGCAAGCAGAGTATATTTGTAACCTCTGATGGGAGTGGTCATGGAAAAGTGGAGTCGTGGGCTATTAAAGAAACGAGATTAAAGCAAAGGTCAACGGACCTGGAGTCAGTTCAGTCGCACCGACGCTTCAAGGCGAGAGGGCGAATTCACGCGCATCGACACGGCGAAACACACACGCCCACATGGGTGGTGCACGCAGCCGCGGGGTCGGACCTCCGGCACGCAGGTCAGACGGACAGGTGTTGAAGGGAGGACGGCGATGTCTGGGTGGGGCGCGATGGAGTTCTGACGGGCCGTCCTCCAGCCGTCGCGTCGTGCTGCCCTGGTGACACAGACGCTGAGGGCGGAGGGGCCGGAGACGGCCTGCGAGGACCGGTCAGGACACCCACCCATCCAGGACTCCAGCGGGAGGAGACGTAAATACCCCCGCGCCCTGCGTGACAGGAGGTGGGGTTTGGGGGTGGAGGGGGGGGGGGGAGGCTTTGTCTGCCCCGACAACTGGCATGGAAGGAAGGAAACAGATGACACATACGCACACATACCTACGCACAAAAACACACACACACAGGCACACACACACTGACGCTCAGACAGACAGATAGACGCTCAGTTAGACCAATAGTTATAGACATGTGGGCGTCGGGCCGAACTCGGCCAAAATAAAACCACATTTCAGAGTTAACCTACATCTCGGAGGTCAAAGGTCATGGTCGGGGTGAGTTTACGTATTGTTTTGTTAGTTGTTCTGCAGGAAATGGAGGTGAATAGCAAATGACATCATCCCGCTGTTTTTATTCTGGTGTCTCCAGCCTTGCACTACCTGGATTATATCGCCCCACACCTAATCATTCCATGCATTTAATATTCCCTGTACGTGATGATCGACCACCTTGCTGATGTTTGACTTTCCTCCGTTTAGGAGCCTGTCGTGGGGCACTCGCCTCGACGAGACTCAGGCCCAATCCCATTACTACCCCTTACCCCTTCAAAACAAGGGGGAGGGGTAAGGGGAAGGGGTAAGGGTTAAGGGGTAAGGAGAAGGGGTAAGGGCTAAGGGGTAGAAATGGGATTGGGCCTCAGTTCCGCTGCACTTGACTTTCCCTGCTCCGCGATCAGCCCTTCCTCCCCCTTCCTCCCCCTTTCTCCCCCCTCTACAGGGACCCCTGGGGGCCGACCCAGGGATCTGTCTGTGAAGTACAGTAATCCCCCGACCCTCTACAGCTGCCCTGTCCTTCACGTCACCCCCACGTCACACACACACACACACACACACACACACACACACACACACACACACACACACACACACACACACACACACACACACACACACACACACACACACACACACACACACACACACACACACACACACCCCAACTCTGGTTCGGATTAAGGAACAATAGCAAGGAGGTGTCTGCGAGTTAAAACACACACACACACACACACACACACACAGAGACGCAAACACGCACACACACACAGACCAACACACATTTCCAATGTGTGTAGCTTGTTCCAGGTCAGGTCATAACAGAGCCGAGCCGATTACCGCTACATGTTGCGGGTGAAGACAGCGAGCCCCCCCTTCTCTGATCCAACCGCAAGTGGCAGCAGCCCATCCATATACACACACACACACACACACACACACACACACACACACACACACACACACACACACACACACACACACACACACACACACACACACACACACACACACACACACACACACACACACACACACACACACACAAATGCACGCACTCAAGCACATGCATGCAAGCAAGCATGCACACACACAAAAAAACACGCACTCACGCAAGCAAGCACGCACAAACACACGCAAGCATGCATACACACACACACACACACACACACACACGTACACACACACAGACACACATCTGTGTTCTCTATGACCCCGGTGGATTCCAGATAATTTAGGCATCCTAACTCTAGTAGCAGGTGAATCACATCCGGGTTCCCTCAGCGTCCTACTATAAACATCGGCTGTTACTGTAACAGGTTGGTCTGACCGACAGACACAGGGCGTATAAACACAACCCGGTATC
Organism: Gadus macrocephalus; assembly: GCF_031168955.1. Taxonomy (NCBI): domain Eukaryota; kingdom Metazoa; phylum Chordata; class Actinopteri; order Gadiformes; family Gadidae; genus Gadus; species Gadus macrocephalus. Next base: position 1,709,004 of record NC_082383.1, read on the forward strand.
AAGCGATTCTGCCTGATACCGTGTTGGAAAACAGTGTCTCATGGTTCCAGTATAGCAGCACCTCTCGGTGTGTGTCCTTCATCCCCTCACACACACACACACACACACACACACACACACACACACACACACACACACACACACACACACACACACACACACACACACACACACACACACACACACACACACACACACAAATGCACGCACTCAAGCACATGCATGCAAGCAAGCATGCACACACACAAAAAAACACGCACTCACGCAAGCAAGCACGCACAAACACACGCAAGCATGCATACACACACACACACACACACACACACACGTACACACACACAGACACACATCTGTGTTCTCTATGACCCCGGTGGATTCCAGATAATTTAGGCATCCTAACTCTAGTAGCAGGTGAATCACATCCGGGTTCCCTCAGCGTCCTACTATAAACATCGGCTGTTACTGTAACAGGTTGGTCTGACCGACAGACACAGGGCGTATAAACACAACCCGGTATCAAGCGATTCTGCCTGATACCGTGTTGGAAAACAGTGTCTCATGGTTCCAGTATAGCAGCACCTCTCGGTGTGTGTCCTTCATCCCCTCACACACACACACACACACACACACACACACACACACACACACACACACACACACACACACACACACACACACACACACACACACACACACACACACACACACACACACACACACACACACACACACACACACACTCCGACCCCCTTCCTACCAGTATGCATACCCTCTTTACCTTCCCACAGACACCACTTCCTCCCTCTGCCTCATCACTTCCTGTCTAGGTGCGGACACCTATACACAGGAAACCGAAGGTTTCCTCAAATCCCATTCGGGAAAGGGGCGACGCGGGGAAAGGGTGAACATCGGCCCAGATATTTACTTATTGTGGGTCTTAAGATTTCTCGGCAGGTAATTGATGAGTCACCGCCATGTTAAAATAACTCCATGCATTCTTCTCAAGACACAATGGAGCATCTAAAGTTAGGCTGCCATATGATCTGTTTGCTAAAACAATACACATAAGTCAGCCCTTGGCTTCACTGCAATGCCATTGCCTTCGCTGTTGTTGTTTCAATGGGTTGAAGGGTTTACAGGAACAGGGAAAGGATATTTCATCATTTACTTTCTAATATTTCTGATACCTCTCTATCTAGTCGTTCATTTTTAAGCCAGCTTGATTCAAATGTCCCCAGTAGGACTAATCGTAAAACAACTATTTTCTTTCTGGGTGTTTGAACAACAGGGGTCTGTGTGGGGAACCTACTGCCTATAAGTAAATAGTAAATCCTCTGTGTGGCCTGGGATCATATCCTAATCCAATGCATTTCCCTCCTGTCCTAGAAACGGGTTTGTCTAGACATGGCCTTAAAGGAGCGGAGCTCTCCGGTTTGAATGAAAGTAAATCCGCGTCAGAGAAAAAGGATATGATGGCTTCCTAATCTTCCATGGAAATCGTTTTTTCACACCCCCACTTACACGTAACGGACTGAGAAACCTTCCGTTCCTCTCCTCGTTTGATGAACGATTGGGGCTGGCTTGGTCGTCCTCCCGGGATGTAGATCGGTTGGGATTGATTTCTCAACGGGGCGACGCGCCCTTTCAACCCGGTGAGCTGCGCCGCTATAGGTCGGCATTCAGGGGGTTGTGAGAGGTTAGGAGACGCGATGTAAATATCTCACTCCTGCATAGTTGGAGAGGCGCGACTGCTTTGGTGATTAAACCCTGGACCTTTCACTGGTGGGAGGAAATACCAGGAGTATCTCAGAGCGTTTGAGTTTGAATGTCTATATTGAGAAAAGAGGGATCTGACTGGGAAGAGAATAGTATGATTGTTTTGTCAACTCTGAATCCGATAATTATCTTAATTATAATTAACACTTATAATCCCGCTGTGACTAGCAATATTTACAGTGTAAACACTACAATCAGGTTTCTCTTGGAGAAGCAGGTGATCAGACTCAATGAGACTGACCTGGATAACTAAAGGTCAAATAAACAATAATAACAACAATGACCATATGCCACATAACATAAAACTGGGCTACTTTCCTAATTATACATGATAATCCATAATCCCTCCAACATAGATAAAGATGAAACTGCAATTATCCACCTCAGCCACAAGGGGGCTCACTTTTTGAAAGAGTCGCGGAATAAGGGTCAATAAGGGATGGGCCGGAAATAGAAAACATACTAAGTGGTCCCCAGACACAGACCTTTGGCACATTCCCTTATTCCCAGGAGAAACATAAATCAGCCTCCATGGTATGCAAACATTGTTGACACAGTGTAGCAGAAGGGACCCAGGAGCCGTGTGAAACGATGGGCCTACATACAGGACGTGGTGGATAGCTGGACCGGAATACCTTAAGGAAGGCAAGCAGACCACGGCCATAGCGAAGGACTAAGGCAACACGCAGTGGCCATTCCCATCACAATAAGGAATACTCATGGAAAACGGGGTTTAAACTCGGGTCTCTTTTAGGGTGTCTTTGATGTGTTAACTGTACTGTGTGTGTTTCTGAACAGATATATGTATACATACATACATACGAAGTATATACTGTATACAAACGGGTTCGCTGTCTAAACAGTCGCTCTTAGGGTGTTTGTGAGGCAATGCTATATGAATAGTTTGGGAAGAAGACAAGGCAAATGTTGTGTTTGGCTGTAGATAAATCCCAGCATAACACTTCAAACAATAGTACTTGGTCATCATAACACATACTGTATATTGATGTATTGTATTGATGAAAGCTGGTACTTACGACTCTCGCCCTGGAAAAACTGATGGAAACTAGCTCCTAGCAATCTCTGGTGCAATGTATGTACTGTGCATTGTCCTCGTTGAATAAACAAATGAGTGAGTCAGTATTGAAATATAACCAAGAATAAAGTGCCGTGAGATTGAGGCCGCAGACAGACGGACAGACGGACGGACAGACAGACAGGCAGACGGACAGACAGACAGGAAGACAAAGCGATGATGAGTTCTGAGCCTTCCCATCTCACCAGGGAGTGGGAGACAGAATCAACTTCTAAATCACTCCTAATCTCTGATTTGTGTTCTGAACATCTTCCCCCCCCCCCCCAATGCCCCCTTGATTTGGAACCAGACTTCAGTTGAAAGAGAACTAGGTCGAGGTGGGTGGGTGGGGGTGGGGGTGGGGGGTAGTGGTTAGCCTACTTCAGCTAGCGTAGCCTACATAGCGCCCCAGCTGGGTAGCCCTACTGCCACTGATGCAGTCTAATGAATCGACGCGCGTTGCACACACATCTGTTTAACACCTGCCCCCCCCGCCCAGGGGGAGGGCTGATCAGCTGCTTAATATGCCTTCATATTACATTATCCCATCATTATATTAACAGCAGCCCAGAGGAACAGAGAGAGAGAGAGAGAGAGAGAGAGAGGAACAGAGAGCGAGAGACAACGAGGGAGAGGGGAGACAGAGAGAGAAATGTAACGTCAGAGAAGGCAGAGGATGAATAATGAGGAGATCAAATCGGACGAGCAAGGGGACCGACGAAAGCAAACGTCAATTTGAAGTCAAAGCGATGCACGACACTTTACATAATATATTAAAAAGGATGAAGCTAAACAGGGCAAATCCAGCCCGCAGTGTCCGTTGTGTCCGAGGATCCAACAATGACCACGCCCACCCGGTGACCACGCCCATCTGCAACCTCAGCCTCCAGTGACCACGCCCACCACTGACCACGCCCATCTGCAACCTCAGCCTCCAGTGACCACGCCCACCATTGACCACGCCCACCCGGTGACCACGCCCATCTGCAACCTCAGCCTCCAGTGACCACGCCCACCACTGACCACGCCCACCAGAAAGTGAGGGAGAGAGTGGGGGAGAGAGAGAGAGAGAGAGAGAGAGAGGGCGAAATGAGAGAGAGAGTAAGAGAGAGAAGGAGAGGGAGTGAGGTCAAGAGAGAGAGGGGGGGGAGAGAGCACGAGAGAGAGCGAGAGAGCGAGAGAGCGAGAGAGCGAGAGAGCGAGAGTTAAAGGAGCGAGCTCAAATTAACAAAAAAACATCTTTCAGAAGCAAGCTGACTGAGACAGAGGCTTGTGTCTTTGTCTGCATGGGATATATAACCGATATATAAACCCTAAACCCCCGTCATATAACGTCGTCCCATGAGTCACATGAGCAGAAACGGGGTCAGGAGAACCAGGAGGTCTTTCAGCCGAACAGCCACGTCCCATGTGCAGGGAACTGGACCTTGTATGGGCCTTCATAACCTTGGTGAGCCCCGGAGAAGGTCAGCCTCTTCCAGGGATAGCTGATGTGGTCTAGACCTCAGGTCAGAGGTCGTCCTGCATAAGCCCTCCCTTTCCCAGTCCGTTCTCTCCACTGCTCTCCGTCTCTCACAGTATTTGCTCTCTCCTTATTTGCTCTCTCCTCTCTTCCTCTCATCTCTTCTCCTCTCTTGATTTCTCCTTTCGTCTCCCTCTCCCCTCCTCTCCTCTCCTCTCCTCTCCTCTCCTCTCCTGTCCTCCTCTCCTCTCCTCTCCTCTCCTCTCCTCTCCTCTCCTCCTCTCCTCTCCTCTCCTCTCCTGTCCTCCTCTCCTCTCCTCTCCTCCTCTCCCCTCCTCTACTCTCCTCCTCTCCTCCCCTCTCCTCTCCTCTTTTCAGTTTTCCTGTCCGTCCACACTTTTTACTTCTCACCTCTCCACAGACAACATGACCAAATGTCATTCAATGCGTGGGCTTGTGCACAGAACTTGTTAGTGTGTGTGTGTGTGTGTGTGTGTGTGTGTGTGTGTGTGTGTGTGTGTGTGTGTGTGTGTGTGTGTGTGTGTGTGCGTGCGTGCGTGCGTGCGTGCGTGCGTGCGTGCGTGCGTGCGCGCGCTGCCGCGTGTGTGCGTGTGTGTGTGTGTGCGTGTAAGTGTAAGTGTGCCTTGAGATGCGTGGGGGAGAGGCTCCATACGTGCGCTCCATCTCAATTTGGGAGCAAACACTGGCTCTCTGATTTGCCATGGCCCGTGGGATTTCAAACTCTGTTGTTCCACCATGCCAAAAACCTGTCTCCCCCTCCGCAGTGGGGGAGGGGAGGGCAGGGGGGGAGAGGGGAGGGGGGGAGAGGAGACATTCCGTAGGGTCTGCGTTTCAGAGGCACAGAGACTGTATGCCCCAGTGCATGATGGGAAACCCTTCAGATCAGGCCACCTGTTCCACGATGAGGCGCACATTCCTCAGGCATCGCTTTATCTTCATCACACTCACGTTCCTACCTCTCTCTCTCTCTCTCTCTCTCTCTCTCTCTCTCTCTCTCTCTCTCTCTCTCTCTCTCTCTCTCTCTCTCTCTCTCTCTCTCTCTCTCTCTCTCTCTCTCTCTCTCTATCTCTCTTATCTCTCTCTCTCTCTATCTCTCTTATTATCTTCATAACCTACAACACTAACTTGGACTTTCATTCCATTTCAGTCACATATTTGGGAAACAGACAATGCCTTCTGGAAGATAACTCTGGCACAGACACACATAAACCCAAACGACACAAAACAACATGCAAAAGGAAAGCACAAAAGTTACGTGGGTTAAGTCTCCTAGCCCCAAGGGCCCTTAAGGATGTCATAGCTGACACTCATCATAACCCTGGTCCTAGCTCTGACGCTAACCCTGATCCTAACTCTAACCCTCGTTCTAACCCTCCATATATCACCACAGACTCCCTAGTGTGGGTCTCCGGTCGGCTCTCCTGCTGCAGTATGCTGCCGGCCTGCCGCCCACTATGCTGCTCCACAGAGCTCTGAGGTCACACACTGCAGCGTCCGTGAGAGTTCTCCGCCGTGGTCCCTCTCCACCACGAGTGATCCCCCCTCAAACTCCAGAGAACAGTCCTGGAAAAGTACGTACTTTCACGGATCCCTCTCCTTCACTGTTTCTTCACTTTCTTCCATCTCTCTCCCTCTCTCCCCCTTTCTCACCTTCCCACTGTGTATTTCTCTCCCACCCTCCCTCTTACCCTCGCTCTCTCTCCCCCCCATCCCTCACCCGTTTCATCGCTCTCTTTCTCTGTCCCATCCTCGCCCTCTCTCCCTCTTCCCCTCCCTCTCTCTCCCACCTTCCCTCTCTTCCCCCCTCTCTCTCTCTCTCTCTCTCCCCCCGTCTCTCTATCTCTTCCCCCTTTCTCTCTCGCTCTCTCCCTCCATTACACTGTGTGCTATGTGTCTCACTCTCTCC
>NC_082383.1:1717743-1722053 GCF_031168955.1 Gadus macrocephalus
AACCGTCCACTTAAACACACTTCAACCGCAACCGCACACTTCACTTAGGCAGAGAGGAGGAAGCAAAGTGCCCTGGAAGTGTGTGTGTGATAATAGCTGGGGGAATGCCAGTAGATGCAAGTGCATGGGTGTATTTGTGTGTGTGTGTGTGTGTGTGTGCGTGCGTGCGTGTGTGCGTGCGTGTGTGCGTGTGTGTGTGTGTGTGTGTTTACTTGTAGGGACTGTCTTAAGATGCAGCCGTGAGCCAGGCAGAAGTCAACCGATTGGCACCACTTGTGGCAAGTTTGGGCCCAGTGCACAGGACAGACAGACAGACAGACAGACAGACAGACAGACAGACAGACAGACAGACAGACAGACAGACAGACAGACAGACAGACAGACAGACAGACAGACAGACAGCTGCTGAGAAGCTTGGGGAAGGCGAGGGTTGTAGTGTGTGAGCGATTAGAGGCATACAATACCCAGGCTACACACACACACACACACACACACACACACACACACACACACACACACACACACACACACACAGAGGCGACATCCTGTCAGAAAGCCAAGTTAGGTGGACATCCCATTCATTCAAACCTAGAAGCAGCACAACAGCCAAGGAAGAGCACCAGTCCAGATACTAAACAACAACAGTGGCTCATGACACCCAGATAGGAGCCCTGTCGGTGATGCTCGGTCGGCCACACCCCTCTCTCTCTCTCTCTCTCTCTCCTCTCTCATCTCTCTCTCTCTCTCTCTCTCTCTCTCTCTCTCTCTCTCTCTCCTAGGTGTGGACGGGGCAAGATACAGCGGGGATCAGCCGGGATTGGTTGAGCTGTGTCATGTCTCCGAGGGTTCAGAGACCGGCGCACTCGTAGGTCCCCACCCTTCGCCCCCACCCCCCCCGTCCCCCTCCCCGTCCCCCTCCCTGTCCCCCCTCCCCCATCCACCCTACCCGGGGGGGGCAGAGAGGAGCAGGGAGAGGGGAGCACGTAGGGGCAGCTGCAGGAGAGCCTCAGGTCGGGCCGGGCACTCGACAAGGTCGGAGCGACGATGCTCTGAATGGACCAGATGCCCTGCCATTGCACGTGCACGTGCGTGTGCGTGTGTGTGTGTGTGCGTGTGTGTGTGTGTGTGTGTGTGTGTCTGGGTGTGTGTGTGTGTGTGTGTGTGTGTGTGTGTGTGTGTGTGTGTGTGTGTGTGTGTGTGTGTGTGTGTGAGTGTGTAAGGTGTAGCAGTGTGCAGCAGCACACATTGCTACTCCATCACCTCCCCTCCCTCTCCTCCCCCTCCTCCTCCTCCCCCTCCTCCTCCTCCTCCTCCTCCTCCTCTTGCGGGGCTCACCTGCTCCATGGTCTCAGCGAGCCTCCTCCTGGCTCCTGCTCCTCCGAGTCATGGCGGACAGCGTTCCGGTCCACCTCCTCGTCTCCTCCAAGGCTCAGTATTCCTGACAGCCGGCTCCTTCTCGTCAAACAGGCAAGGCAGCGTGGCAGTAGTGCACTGGGTCGCATCGGAGGTGCATGCCTCTCTCTCTCTCTCTCTCTCTCTCTCTCTCTCTCTCTCTCTCTCTCGCCCCGTATCTGTTTCTGCTACAGCTCCCTGCACCTGGTAGCCTGGTACCTGCTCTGACAGCTCCCTCTCATCCAAACCCCGGAGCACGGCTCTGTAGCGGGGGGGCGGGGTGGAGCCGGAGGACGAGCAGGCGTGCGATGAGTCCCTTCCTGGTTAGCGTAGCGCACACACGGGGAGAGTCCTCGCTTCTCCAGCCTCCCCTCCCTCGCTCGCCCTAGACTGAACCCTCCCCTCTCTCTCTCTCTCTCCGCCCAGGCCCCTCCCTGCTTTCCTGCTACCCTCCCCCCCCCCTCCCGCCCGCCGGAGAGCGACAGAGCCGCGATGAAAAAATGGAGGAGAGGAGGGAGGGAGGGAGGGAAGGGTAGGGGGGAAGACAAGAGGAGAGCAGGGATTGGTCGAGGGGGCGGGGTCACGTGACTCCAGACGGCCGCCTCTGAGATTCTCCACCAGCTGTCCGGCTCATGCTTGCCTCAAAGCTCTGTTGCCATTGACGACAGCCTGCCGTGGAACACAATAACCCAAGGCCATTGGCTGAGGGGGGGTTGGACGGCAGCCGCAATGGGGACGCGGGCGCCTCGGCAATCAGAGGCGAGACGGTGGGCATCGGTGTGCAACACACGGCAATGCATCGGTTGATCCACCTCTATTCGACGTCCCATCTCACATCTCCGACGATACGCCTGTGGGCCGACGCTCCCAGCAAGCCAACCAATCAACACACACACGCACGCACACACACACACACACACACACACACACACACACACACACGCATGCACACACACACACCACACACACACACACACACACACACCAACACGCATGCACAGATAGACACACACACACACACACTTCTTGTGTACGCGAGCCACAAGGCCGGGACCTTCGCAGTCGGTCAGGAAAAATACATCCTCTGTGATTTCCACAAGTCGTCGTCGTCGTCCCCCCCCCCACACCCCCCCCCCAGTCCTGCAGAGAGGGATACACCCACCCTGCAACAACAGGAACTCACCAGCTGAAGGCCATGGCTGAGCACAGGGGCAAGGCCCCCCGATCCCCCCCCCCCCCCAACCCCCCACCCATACACACACACACACCACACACACACAGCGCGTTGCCTTCATCCTCAACTATTTCTTTTGTATTTTCACACTTCATTCAGCCGCTGCCTCGCGCTCCCTTCCCCCCTCTCCATTCCCCAGAACCCTGAACCCCAAGATCCCCCTCCCCCCCCCCCCCCCCCGCCCCCAACAAGCACTCCGTCAGCGGGGCTGGGAGAACTGCAGGTGCCAACCAAGAGTGAATGAGTGTGTTGTGTGTGTGTGTGTGTGTGTGTGTGTGTGTGTGTGTGTGTGTGTGTGTGTGTGTGTGTGTGTGTGTCTGTGTGTGTGTGTGTGTGTACGTGTGTGTGTGTGTGTACGTGTGTGTGTGTGTGTGTGTCTGTGTCTGTGTGTGTGCGTGTGTCTGTGTGTGTGTGTGTGTGTGTGTGTGTGTATGTGCGTGTGTCTTTGTGTGTGTGTCTTTCTGATGGTATTAGGATTAACCACGTAACAACAAAAGTGAAACGAGAAAATGTACCGCAAAAGTTGTTGTTTTAGGGGCGGTGGTGGTGGTGGCAGAATGGTGGGGGAAACCAGGTATTATCACGACTAAGTACATGGAAAAATAAAAGTGGACGCTATCTGAACCATCTACTGCAGCGGTTTTGGATAGCCCTGAATACTGAAAGTGAGCATGTGTGCATGTGAGAGAGTGATGCCTAAAATATGTTTGTGTGTGTGTGTTTGTGTGTTTTTGGTGTGTGTTTGTGTGAGAACTCCCAAGAAAGAACAGCAGAGGTATTGTGTTGGGAAGAGAGATTATACTATCAGCGACGGAATTCCGATTATTTGCCGTATTTGGTTTTTCGGAGGACAGGCAGGAGTAACTTTGGTTGCGCATGTGTGTGTGTGTGTGTGTGTGTGTGTGTGTGTGTGTGTGTGCGTGTGATATCGGGTGTGCGGTGGAAATGTGTAGAGTAAACAGGCATTTCCAAGGAGAGCCTGGGTTAGGAAGAACACCTCCGGGCTCTTCAGTATGCCAATGGGTGTGTGTGTGTGTGTGTGTGTGTGTGTGTGTGTGTGTGTGTGTGTGTGTGTGTGTGTGTGTGTGTGTGTGTGTGTGTGTGTGTGTGTGTGTGTGTGTGTGTGTGTGTGTGTGTGTGTGTGTGTGTGTGTGTGTTTGTCTTTGGGTGGGTTTTATTGCCTACAAGGATGCATGCAACATAAGATTAACTTTATTAATCCCTGAAAGCAGAGACTGCATGTACATATAAATCTGCACTACATAACCCATCTGTGGAAACTGTTTGGGTCCACCAGTAGTTCTTGTCATACTTATCATTCATGTTGGGCTAGAGCGTGTAACAAACTTTGGCTGTGTGCCTTAAAGGGGTGATATTAAGCCACCAGGTGTGATAGCCATTACAAGCCGTTTGAAAATCGGCCTTTTCCTTTCTTTTAGATTTCTCCTAGATGTTTGATGGATAGACAAGCAACATTTGCTACAGTCCACCGGGTCGGCTGGTACACCGATCTATCCGGCATACATCTAGGTGGACACGCCCACTTATGACGTCACTAAAACACAGGAAACAGCAGATTTTTCAAAGGGCTTGTAATGGCTTATCCCCCTCACGCCTGGTGGCCTAATATCAGCCCTTATGAAGATTGATTTATTTCTAATATACCAGTCCGTTCATCAAAGTC
>NC_082383.1:1722153-1850601 GCF_031168955.1 Gadus macrocephalus
ACTGGCTCCCCCCCCCCCCCCTTCAGAAGTGGCAGGACCTCAACGTGGTGAGCAGCCTGCTCAAGTCCTTCTTCCGGAAGCTTCCCGAGCCCGTCTTCACCGACGGTGAGACCTTCTCTCCACCACAGCATCGCCCCCCTCACTGCATTCATCATTCATTCATTCATTCATTCATTCGTAACAAAAACATGTAAACACTGACGGTGACGCGTTCAATGCAGTTCCGCAAAGCAACGTCCATCACTGCATTCATTCATTCATAACGCTTAAAACACACCGAGGCCTCCACCACGAGTTTCCCCACTGCATTCATTCATTCATAACACTGGAAACATCCAAACAAAATGAAGGGTTATTGATGTCGGGCCTGTTCTCTCCTGCCTCCACAGACAAGTACAACGACTTCATCGACGCCAACCGCTTGGACACTAACTCTGAGAGGCTGAAGACCATGAACAAACTGGTGAGTCCCCCTCCTCCCCGACGCTCTGAAGTGGCCCAGTTTGTATGTGTGCACGCGCGTGTGTGTGTGTGTCTGTGTGTATGCACTTGTGTGGGTGCGTTATGGCAAACTGTCACAAAATTGTCGTCAAACTGTCACAAAATTAACATAATCGAGCTTTTCGATTTAAAAAAGAAAAATGTATTGATATTTTTTTTTATTTATGTTTTATAGAAAGGGCAGAACAGCTGGATACATATCTTTATATTATTTTAGATTGGAACATTTTCTTTTCGACCATTTTGTGTATGTTTTTAAGCAGAATTTCAAAGTTCTCAGTTCCAAAGTTTTTTTTTGGAGAGACACGCTGAATAAATACAACATGTTTTCAAACTCAACAATAATCGTTTGAATAATCGTGATTTCAATATTGACCAAAATAATCGTGATTATGATTTTTCCCATTATCGAGCAGCCCTAGCGTGTGTGTGTGTGTGTGTGTGTGTGTGTGTGTGTGTGTGTGTGTGTGTGTGTGTGTGTGTGTGTGTGTGTGTGTGTGTGTGTGTGTGTGTGTGTGTGTGTGTGTGTGTGTGTGTGTGTGTGTGTGTGCGTGTGTGTGCGCATCTGGCCATGCCTGTGTGTGTGTGGGCTGGAGGCGGAGACAAACCTGGTTTATAGGCCAGGTTCCTCAGGTTCCCTTAAGGCTGACATCCCTTGTGGTTCTCCCTCAGATCCGCGACCTGCCGGACTACTACTACCACACGCTCAAGTTCCTGATCGGCCACCTGAAGACGGTGGCGGACCACTCTGATAAGAACAAGGTGTGTGTCCCCGGTCCTCCTCTTCCTCAGACTTCTTCACTCGCGTTTATCTACTGTAAATATCACATGATATTATACTATAATTATATCTGTGTGTGTTTGTGTGTGTGTGTGTTTGTGTGTGTTTTCGTGCGCATGTTTGTCTGTGTGTTTTTGAATGTCTGTGTGTGTGTGTGTGTGTGTGTGTGTGTGTGTGTGTGTGTGTGTGTGTTTGGGAATGTGTGTGTGTGCGTCTGTTTGTGTGTGTCTGTGTGTGTGTGTGTGTGTCTAAGAATGTGTGTGTGTGTGTGTGTGTGTGTGTGTGTGTGTGTGTGTGTGTGTGTGTGTGTGTGTGTGTGTGTGTGTGTGTGTGTGTGTGTGTGTGTGTGTGTGTGTGTGTGTGTGTGTGTGTGTGTAGATGGAGCCCAGGAACCTGGCGCTGGTGTTCGGGCCCACGCTGGTTCGGACCTCTGAGGACAACATGACAGACATGGTCACACACATGCCCGACCGCTACAAGATCGTGGAAACACTCATCCAACACGTGAGAGACGAGCTCCCACACACACACACACATTAACGCTCATTCACTCACACACATACACATATTCATGCACACATACACTTGCACATTAACAGACACACATTCATGCAAACACACACACACACACTCGTATTCCCACACACACATTCATGCAGACACACACATTCACGTACACATATTCATGCAAACGCACACAAACATTCACACACACACATTCATGCAGACACACACACACAAACACATTCACGCACACACCTACACACAAACAAACGCATACACATTCCCAGACAATTCAAAATACACATCACAAACCCACAGTCTCATACATTCTGTATCTACACATGCTGTATGTGCACAAACATACAATTGTGGGATTCTTTGTCCTTTTAGTCTGATTCTATCTATCTCGCAAACGTCTCCTCTTGTGTCTTTTCAGTACATCTGGTTTTTCACTGATGAGATGGACATGGACGACAAGGTAGGTTCCAGAACGTAAAACATCCGAAGGGAAACATTTGAGTGACTTTTAAAGGAACAATCCATAATTTTGGGGAAATAAGGTTATTTTCCCCTGTAACCATGGTCAAATGAGATGCACAATTCATCAACCAGCCGAGCATTCCCTTCCACTGAGTTCCCATTATACTGAGTGAGCCAAAATCGATGGACGCAGCTCAGAAGATGAAACAAACCATTTCCAACCTTGCCAAAGTAAATATATTTCTGCGATTTCCCTCGTGTCTTTGTAAACAGTGAATCAAATAACATCAAAAAGGCCTCTTGATTGCTTCAGAGCTACATTTAGAGTTTGTTTGTTTATCCTAATCCCTGTGCAGCCCGCCGCGGTGTGACTTCACCCCCAGGTGCCTGAGTGAATCCAAGATGTCCTTCTTAGTATTTACACGCTGCTAGTCGATCTCACCTGCTTCCATTGATACGGCTAACCCTTAACTAGCCAAATGCTAACTTGCTCCAACCTAGGCCTGGACTATTCCAATGGCAAAAAACGATTCGGTGCTTCTCGTTTGAATATGGGCAAGCAGAAAATAACACAATGTCCTAAAAAGTCCTTCAACACAAGTATTATCAACTGCTTAGAACTATGGACCCTTGCACTGTGTGCGACTGTGTGCTTGCGCGCGTGCGTATGTGCGTGTGCGCGTGTGTGTCAGCGCCGCTGCCTTTACTCAATAACACCGAACCCCCTCCTCGGCAGACGCCAGTGGAGACGGGAGACGTGCAGCCCGCCCCCAACATCGACCACCTGCTGTCCAACATCGGCAGGACCGCCTACCTAGGGGAGGCGTCAGGTGAGCGACGCCAGGCCAATCACCACGCTCGCGCCGACACGCGTGGCCAATAGGAACGCGTTGAGGCTGCGGCGCTGATTATTTCTCAACCTGCTTCCCATTGGCTCCCTGAGCTTTCATCCCACCCAGTCAGTGAGTTTCTCCAGGTGTTACAAGAGCAGGTAGGGGTTCAGGGCGAGGCGTCTTGCTCAAGGGTACTTCCAGGAAGGCCCAGGGAAGCCAGGGCATCGAGCCCACCACCACCACCACCACCACCACCACCGCGGTAGTTGAACGCCATACCTCTCTCTTACACCCCCCTCCCCCCGTACTGGACCGATTCTCCATGGAAACGGCAGGATGATCCGTCAGACTCGTACGTCCTCTTCCATCGACGTGCAGCTGGCTGCAGGACATGGCCACCGGGCTGTGGCTCGCTCGCAGCCCCCCCCCCCCCCCCCCCCCCCCTTCTCCTCTTTCAGCTGACCTCTCTGTGTTCCTGCCTTGTTGCTTATCTTTCCTCTTCTGTCCCGTGCTCATCTCTCTCTCTCTCTCTCAGCTGACCCTTCGGAGCAGCCTCTTCGGTAGGATCTTTTAACTCCACCACCACCCCCACCCCCACCCCCACCCCCATTTCCCTCCACCACTACCACCTGCACCACCTCCGCCACCGCGGCCGTCTGCGTGCGTTTGTGCTTGCGTGAGCGTTGCCAAACCCAAAGTGTTTGTTTTGTGTGAGAAAGGAACACGCGCTGCAACAACATAATCCCCCCTCCCCCCCCCCCCCCCCCCCCAGGGAAGCAGATAAGTGATTAGGGGAGGTTTGCATAATGTGTTTGGTGTGTGTGTGTGTGTGTCGTCATTATCGTCACCCATCACTTCCCCCCCCCCCCCCCCCCACCCATATCAGCACTCCTGCGTCTCCCTCTCCACCTGCGTTGAAGGCCAGTGCCATTCTGTTGCCACCCAGCCAACCGACTGAATGAATGGACAGAGTAGAGCGTTTGCCCCGTGCCTCTCTCTTCTAACTCGCCCCTGGTATCTGGCACTGTGGTGTTCACAGTACTCAGTTAGTCAGAGAGAGGAGCGGGAGAAAGGAGGGAGAGACATTTCGCACCCACCCCTCGAAATCCCTATTCACCCGCTGCCTTTAAGGGTGGCAAGCGAAACACACACACACACACAGGACAGACAGACAAGCACATACACACACAGACAAGTAACACACACATACACACACGCGCACAAACAAGCAACACACGCATACACACACGCATGCACAAATAAGCAACACACACACAAACAGACATGCACATACACACACACAGGCAAGCAACACACGCATACACACACACGCACAAACAAGCAACACACACACACACACAGACAAGTACATCCACAAGCAACACACACACACATACACACACACACAAACTTTCACACACACAAACACACACACACACAATACAAACTTTCAGACACACACACACACTCACGCAGAGATGAACAACACACACACAGACCATCAACACACACACACACACACACACACAAAGAGACAAACAACACACACACACCCACACACCCCCCCCACAGACACACACACACACAAACACACACACACACACACACACACACACACACACAGAGAACAACCACAACACACACACACTCTCCCACTCTCCCCCTAACCCATCCACCTGGCATATGGTTATGCATGGATATGAAAGGTAAACGGAAGAAGAGAGTGTTTTGTGTCGATGTAAGGGAAAGAGTTAGCTCCCCCCAACTTGTTTTTATCCCTTCTGCTTTCACGCCCTTCCCACCGCGCACCTCGCCTCTCCTCGCTGGTTGATGTTGTGGACGTCGTGTTTTTCCGTGATGTCATCAGCGCGTGCCGTGGTTTTCCTAATACAGACTCTCCTCTGCCTCTTACCCAACCTGCCTTGCTCTTATCAACACCCTGATCACATACCGTTCAGAGGGGCAACGAGTTCTGGCTTCACCGCAAGATCCGTTACCGATCCATGTAAAAATACACAGACAATATCTACTAGATATACAGTACATGTAAAATACACAATGTAAACAATACTAGTAATACATGTAAAAATACACACGCAATGTCAACAGTACTAGGTATACATGTGAAAACACACAGACAATGTCAACAATACTAGTTAAACATTTTAAAACAAATAGACAGCATGAACATTAGTAATACATGTAAAAACACACAGAATTAACAACACTAGGTATGCACGTAAAAATACCCAGACAATAACAACAATACTAGTTAAACATGTGAAAAAAACAGGACCAAACCTCTCAGTGCCCACCTCTGCCGTGCACCCTCCCTGAACTCACGTGCACGCTCAGGGTCTGATCTGTTTTTCTCTTCTTCTCCCCAACAGACTCAACCAATAGTGAAGGTGCTAAATCCAAGGTAAGGAGGCTCCACAGATGGGGGTAGAAGGGCTGGGTTTAGATTTTTCCCTTGGAACACATGCTGGCTTTTTCCGGTCCATACAAGATGAATGCATTTATCTCCACTGGCAATTTAATCGAATCGATTCAATTGTGTATCAAGACCATCTTTCATTCTCAGTATCTCCTCCAGTTTAAAAAGCGCAATAAAGTAAGACGCCATTTTTATGAATGATGATGTTATTAGAACTTGTACTGTAATGTTGAAATTGGAAAAGGCTCATTGTCCTCCATTTGTCAAATAAAGGCTAAATAAATACCCAGCATTCCACTGTGACGGTGCAGAGCTGTGGGAGAAAGGACAGTGTCCACAGTGGGCGTTGCTGTTCTGCTGTGGTCGGACGTGATTGGCTCGGTATTGTTTAGGATATCAACTGTGTATACCTGTGTTTGTAGACCTCCGACATGACAACCATGAGCGTATTTACAGCAACAAACTAAAGCCAAAAACGAGTTATTACATGGTAGTGTTTCAGATTGATCCTGGTCCAAATCTAGATTTAAATGAAGAGAAATGCAAGTGTTAAATGAGTGGGATTACCAAGTACCGTCTATGAAACATTCTGGTACTATATCCCCGACCATGAATTAAAAAATCGTCTATTGGGTGGGGACTACCTCGTTTGGTTTGATGTTTAATAGTTTAGGGACATCTTGAACTAGTTCCCTTTAAAACGTCTAACGGAGTAGAATAGAATATACTTTAATCGTCTTTGATTTGTCCGTAGATCCATCCAACGAAATTAGCTTATGCAGCCTCTAAAACAATGCTCACATAAACACAACAATAAATAGTATAAAATACAGTATAAAAGAAACAAAAGAGACACAACGTCTCATACGTTCAGGACGCATATCCTCACACTCGGAGAGATTACAATCTCCGAGCCCCTTTTAGAAGATCTAGAAAACGGCGTTTAGATCCGCCGCCCGGCGACGCCCCACTCACCGGCCGCTTCCTCTCCCAGATGTCCTGGGGCTCCAAGAAGGACCTGACGGCCAAGGACTTCCTGACGCTGTCCATCATGTCGGCCGTCACGGGCCGCAAGCGCCGCAAGCGCCACGGCCGCCGCGGCGCCGGCAGCACCGACGACGACGACGCGGAGCCGGGGCCCGTCAAACCCAGCCAATCGGTGGAGTCGGAGGAGGGCGAGGAGGCGGAGTCACCCGCCGGGGGGGACACCGCCCCCCGGGCGGTGGGGGAGGAGGACGAGGAGGACGAGGAGGAGGAAGAGGAGGAGGGAGGGGAGCAGGATGTGGCGAGGAGGCAGGAGGCGTTCCAAACGATCGTACAGGTGACGGAGGAGCGCGGGGGGGCGGGTGCGTCGGACGCGGCGGGCGAGACGCTCCTCCTCGCCACGCAGGTGGAGGAGCGGAGCCAGGGGGCCTCGATGCCCCGGGAGGAGGAGGAGGAGACGGAGGAGGAGGTGGAGGAGGTGGAGAAGGACAGGGCGGGGGCGAAAGGGTCGCCGTGGCGATCGCCGGAAGACGCTCGCTCCATCGTCTCGGGCTACTCCACGCTGTCCACGCTGGGGCGGAGCCTGCGTTCCCACGGTGACGACGGCGACGACGAGAACAGCGAGCTGGTCAGCGAGACGGACAACGAGAGCGGCTTCGCCTCGCGCTCCGTCACCCAGGAGCGGCCCGAGAAGCACCCGGTGCCCGCCGCCGCCACGGCCACGCCCCCCGCCGAGGCCACGCCCCACGCCACGGCTACGCCCCCTGCGTCGCCCGCGGCGACGGCGGCGTCACAACGCAGCTTCCTCTACACCCACTACAAGTCGCCCCCGCCCGTCCTCAGCCCCATGCCGCTGCTGGCCCCGCCCACGCCCGAGCCTGCGGAGAGGGGCGAGGGCGGGGCCGGCTCCACCACCCCCTCGTCGTCGTCCTCCTCGGCCGCCGCCCACCGGCTGCACTCGCGGCCCTCCTTCAACTCCCACCGGCTGATCCAGTGCGACACGCTGGCCCGCAAGAAGGCCAAGGCGCGCTCCATGGACCTGCTGGACTCCCTGGGCCCCGACCGGGCTGAGGGCGGGCCGCGGCCGAGGCGGGACCCCTCCCGGACCAACCCCTCGTCGGGGAGCAGCCAGGAGAGCCTGCGCCCGGCGCCGCCCCCGGCGGCCCCCGGGGAGGCCGCCTCCTTCGCCCCCTCCGGCGGCCAGGCCCAGGGGCGGGGCTCCCTGGTGGACCAGGTGAGGGCCCGCCTCCTGGGCTCGGCCGACGACCTGCGCACCGTGGGCCTGAGGAAGCCGCTGTCGCCCGAGACGCGCCGCAAGAGACGCGCCTGGCGCCGGCACACGGTGGTGGCGTCCCCCACCGAGACCACGGGCAAGCGGCCCCTGCTGCTGACCGGAGACCTGCCCCTGGCCCCCATCGCCTCCGGCCTGGCCAAGCCGGCAGCACCCCCCCCTCCCCTGCAGAGACCCGACCCGGAGCCGGAGCCAGGCCGGGAGGACGCCCCGACCTCACGCAGAGCCCCTCCTTCTCGGTTCTCCCAGTACCTCTGAGATCTCCCCCCCCCCCCCCCCCCGGACCACCACGGACCCCTCCCCACGGGCCCCCCTGACTCCCGGGAGCCGCAGACCCAGACTCTTCCATCGGGGGGACCGCCGGCTCTTGAGGCACAGAGGTGTCCACAGACATGGAGAAGACCAAAGGACCAAAGGACCCGTCTGGACTCGGCCTCCCACCCTTCTTTTGTTTTGGTCAGCTCTCTTAGCATGGCGAAGGGCGTTCCACTGTTGCCAAAGTATTTATTAACGGTTCTTTTTTTAAACTTTTTTTATTTTTGTTTTTGTATTCTCGTGTGCTCTATTAATCGGAATCATTGTGAAAGGGGTTTCGGACACAGGGCCGGCGCCGACCCGCGTCGCAGTCTATCACGCAGCCAAGAAATCGTAGTCACACGCGGCCGTCGGATCGACTGGGTCGTGTTTCCTCCTGTCCGGCTTCGAGCGGAATCCCAGAGATTAAGCCAGGTTGGTTCCCTGAGCCGGGTAAGGTGCTCGAGGGGAGGTAAACTCCTTTGGGTTCCTCAGAGTACGGTGTTTGCAGCAAGCTAAAAAAAAAAATATTTCCCTATTGCCAAGAATACTTTAGAAAGCCGGGACAGGAGAATACAGACAGCGCCCCATTCATTACTTTCGGTTTATTTCTAACTCTTTGATACAAACACACTCACACACACCGTTACTTAATCAAGCGACACACAACGCAGTAATGAAACGCAA
This sequence comes from Gadus macrocephalus, assembly GCF_031168955.1. Classification (NCBI taxonomy): domain Eukaryota; kingdom Metazoa; phylum Chordata; class Actinopteri; order Gadiformes; family Gadidae; genus Gadus; species Gadus macrocephalus. The sequence goes on from NC_082383.1 coordinate 1,730,946, forward strand.
CTCGATTACACAGAGTCTTCGTGGCTTACTTTTAAAGCAGGGTTTTAAGCCTTTTTTTTTGTAGCCAGAGCTGGCTTTGTATACAAGTCTTCCCACTCTGTTACTTCTTAGACCACAGACACTTTAATACAGTAAGTACTACGGTCACTCATGGGACACACACACACACACACATTCACATGCAGAGCTGACAGAAAAAGCTAGTTTGAGAGTACTTTTTACTAACGTTGTCTATATGTGTCTGTGTGTTCGCTCAGCCACGTTTGTGATAATGTCTAAGTGTTCAGGTGTTTGTGTCTAACTATTTTGTAACATTTGTAAAAAGCCTTGTGTAAGTTAACCCTGTAAATATAAATATGTTATATTTGTTTTAACTTTCCTCCTTGTTATTTCGTTATGGTTTACAAAAAGGTGCATACACATGCACGGTCAATCTTTTTCAGTTGATATGCTACTTGAACAGTTGCATTACACAGACAGACACACACATACACATACACACAAAACAAAAAGCAAGTAAGAAACAAAACCTGAATCTTTATCTCACAAACAGATGCCTTCCCGGTTGATTCTCACCGCTATGCAAAACCCCCTCCTCTGTTTCCAGAAAATATATAAATATTGCATTATCAAATACAAAAACTATGACCATGACATGCAAGGCGAAACTGTTACATCAGTAATCAGGCAGCCTTTCTATGCCAGGCTTGGAATGGCTTTTGGTTTAGTGGCATAATGTGTCCGATAGCACTTGTTAAATGATTCAACAGCATGTCAATCTTGTGAAAAATCGTTGCTTTTTTTCAGGGCTCGGCAACCAATACAATGATCAGATTGAAAGGGTTTTGCATGTCTTCTTTTTTTTTTGCATACCCAGAATCGACTCCGTTATGTTCCATTGTAGTGAAGCCACTACTATTGATCACCGACGGAACATAACGCATCCACATGTAATGTACCGTTTTCTTAATCACAGCTTTTGATTTTGAGAACAGGCATCACGAATACACAGGTGGAACATATTTCCAGTAGGCCTACATGGAAACAATTGTGTCCTTTACATCCAACTGGGGAGTTTTTTTATAAGGAATAATAATATTTATCATAATGTTATGAGGCAGATCTGCGTGTGTCAGGAAAGCCCCCCCAAACGGGATAAGAAAATATTTTATTTCTGTTTCAAGTTACCTCAAGATTAGTCCTACAAGTGCCTGTATACTGGATATTTGTTTTATTTTCTTGCGGTGCCATATCTGCTCATTCTCCATCTCCATTAGTTCCGCGGTTATCTGACGCACCAACTGACGCTCTGTAGTACATCGAACATAAAGCGGTCTGTCTGTCAGTCTGTTACAAGCACAACCAAGCCAAGTACATTACTATGCACTCACTCATACTCACACTCACTCTCTCTCTCTCTCTCTCTCTCTCTCTCTCTCTCTCTCTCTCTCTCTCTCTCTCTCTCTCTCTCTCTCTCTCTCTCTCTCTCTCTCTCTCTCTCTCTCTCTCTCTCTCTCTCTCTCTCTCTCTTCCAATAATACAGGCGCAAACAGCTACTTACCGATGCTGCTAAACGGGGTTGGGGGAGCATAGGTTTATCCCAGCTACATTTGTTGAACAGAAAAGCTGAGGTCATACAAATATGGTACACCTGACAAGTTAGTCTCGCGAGACTTAAAAGTGACAAGAGACTGTAAAGACGCGTCGGTACCGTCGGTCACCAATGCCATATGGTTTCGTGTGACGGGCTGCAAAATTGTTATGGAAAAATCGAACTGTTAACACACTACTCGCTGTGTTAGTCGTCTGAAATGTGACTGTTTTGGTTCTTGTAATGGAAGATTTTTTTGTAAATACTGTCTAAATATGTAACATATTGTAATGTGTACATTTTGAATTGCTTTGAGTAAAACTATCTGATATGAAAACGACTTTTTCCTGTGTACTGTCCTTTTAATAATGGATCCGGGCAACAACAAAAACATAAACGAGCAGAGGATATTAGAGCATATAATTCACTTCATATGAACCAATGAAGTACAAGACAGTTTGATTATTCATGATTAATAGGTCTTCAGAGGCGTGTGTCGTGCCCAACGTGAACACAAGACAAAGGGCGCCCTCTAGTGGGGCGACGCGGCCATGCGCCTCCCAGTTTCTCCTGCACATTGTCTCTGCACAGGAACTCATCTCCGACGCTTCGCCCATCACAAACAACTTACAAATATAGGCCTACCGTTTTGGATATTGATTAGCTATTAAGGTCTAGACTAAATGCTGTTGAAAATGCATTCGGTCGGCCAACACGCCCAAATGAACAAATATTACTCGATTATAATTTGCGCGTATAGCTTTATACATGAAGACAATAACATTGATCAGACTTGGTAGGATGGGCCCAGAAGTCCTCCTTTCGCACATGGGGAACAGTAGGCCTTCCCATCCCCCTCGTTTATTCTGCATCCCATCTTTGGGTCATTTCAAAACGCATTACCCTATATTTGCAGAAACGTCCCAATAAAACACAAATGTTCTTCCAAGGTTTGATTTATTAATTTTTCCTGCAAAATAACAAAACACTTTGCAAGCCGGTCCAATAAGCTGCACTTTAACAATTACATTTTTTGAAAATCAACCATTAACATCGATTCAAAATGAGACTGTATTTTTAAATGTATATTAACAAGAGAGAAAAAAAACAAGTTTCGTAGTCTCGAATACATTCGCTTCATAAAAGGAATATTATTATTTTTTTGTAAATATTTACATTACCTCTTGAAAAGTTTGAATACGATGGCGCAAAGTCCAAATAGAAAATGAATTGTACAAGTGTACAAGCAATTCAATCACGGAACCGATTGGATAACAAAACAATTAAAGGAAAACACATGACCCCCGCCCCCCTCAGTTAGTCACAACAGGACCTCGCTCGTTATTTGGCAGACTCTGCAGACGGAGCGCGTCGTTCTGCACCCGCAGTCTCTCCAGCTCCCCCTCCAGCTCCCGGACCCGGGTCGCCGCGGGGTCCCCGGGGGACAGCGGGCTCTCGGCGGTGACCCCCGGCTCGGTGCTGCTGCGTCGCAGCCGGTTGTTCTCCTCCTCCAGGCGGGACATGCACTTCTCCAGCTCCAGGTACTCCTGGACCAGCTCCTGCTTGCTCATATTCTGGAGAGTCTCGACATGGTACCTTTCGTAGGTTTCGGAAAAGTCTCTCTGGAGGAATTCTCCTCCCGCGTTTCCAGGTCTCCCGATGCCGTCACTGCCACCGCAGCTGCCGTCATCCTCTTCCTCCTCGTTCTCCATGAAGTCCTCCTCGCTGGCAGTGTCCTCCGGGCGGACACCGGGGCCGGAGAGCCGCCTCGGCCCGGTCTCGGTGTTCAGGTCGGGCTCCTCTCGGTCGTGCTCGTCCATCAGGAACTGGGTGGTGTTGTACGGGGCCACGGGGAGCCCCTTGGCGAACATCTCCTCCCTCACCCGGGAAGCCCGGGCGGTCTCCCGCTCGTCGAGGGCCTTTTTCTCCTCCCATGAAAGTTTGAAGTAGGGCTTCCAGCGACGCTTCTTCTTAGACGGACGGCGTCGGTGCTTCTTCTTGCCCAGGCGCGCATCTGATCCGGGGCCGGTGTCAACGTGAGAGCCACTCTCCCCCTGCACTTGGCTCAAAGTCTCCTCCAGCGGCCCGTCTCCGCTGTTGCCGTGTGCGGCAAAATTCCCGTCTCCTGACGCGTCCACGGCCGGTCCTTGACAGTGTTGGACCGCCACGGGGCATTTAGGTAGAGAGTTTCCGGCAGCTAGGGCTCGACACACCTCCCTCTGTCCGCCTCGCATTTGCCATAACTTGTCAGCGTTGATATCCACAGCGCCGTTTTCCGCTTTGGGCTGCGGGTCTCTCTGGCGCCCCCTATCGCCCGACTCTGGGACCGCATGGTCACTGGTCGGCGGATGCTCCGAAGAGGGTCCACTCCCACCTGATGGGGCATCTGAAGTTTTCAGGTGATGGTTCTGGTCACTGGCTGGTTCTGTCATCCTGGTCTTTTGTAGAGGGTCTTTTGTCTTACCACATCTCAAATGACGTCCCTATCAAAATACATCTTCGGAGGCTTTTTTGAACATGTTAAAATTTCACCCCCCCAAAAAAAAAAAATACTGTTCTTTTAAGATAACGCTGTTGATCTTCTTTCAAAAGTTGAGCCTAACTTGTCAAAAAATAATCGTTATTATAAAAGTTAATATTAGTTAAATACCAAGTTAATTGTTGTTCCCCAAACGATTCGTCAGGACTACTGTTGCTAACTACCGTTAACTATTTCAGTGCTAACATAGCTATCTTACACCCGAAGACACCGTTACGTCGCCACAACAGTGTCCAGTGTGCTACTCAAGAAGAAGGAGCTCGCGTTTATATAGTGGCTCCGCCTCTACCAGAGTGCATGCTGTTGCTTACAGCACAAGCTGGGATATGGGTCGTGTAGTTTTCAATTTGATGAAGTGCTAGGAAACTCTGACCGACTGAACTACAAACCCCACAAACAGTGTATAACAGGCACATGTTTAAACCAATCATGTTTTAGGATCTTCAGCCGATAGTGGCCAACCCATCTCTCCAGCAATTGGTCAATACAACGAATTTTCTGTTGCTAAGCTTATCGTTTTTTCTCATTGGTTGGTCTAGATGTCGATCAAAAATATAGTAACCACGTGAGAAAATCCACCCTGGGCACTTTTGGCCACTTCCAAAAACCAAATAAAGGGGGGTTTCGCAAACCATAGTAAAGAAAAAACTACCGATGTATTATGAAATTGCGTTATAATATGACTACAGACGAGTTCTATATATATCTGTTACATATAAAAGCTATTTTACCTTGAACTATCGTTAATACACCCATACGTGGGTTACCAAATATAGAAGTCCTCCAGCATTTCGACTACAATAAGACGTTCTACTTCGGGAAAGTAGTCCCCTTTAACCGTTTGTACGAGTTAACAACACTACGTGTTTGTTTGGTCGAGATTGATAACGTCGATTCGTTCTGTTATTCTAAAGTCAATGTTATATCCGTCATTCGAGCAAACCAACCACCGTGAAATTATTAATTGTGAAAATGTTCGCCGTTGAGCGGAGTAATACCGTGTTGCGAATGGGCTGGAGTAACTATGCGGCGTAAACAAACGATAGTTATTGTTGAGCTGCGACCTCGAACACAACAGCAAAGGGCCAGTCCCTGCTTTAAAGGGTTGGTCGGCAGGGCTCACACTTTCTGAATATATATTTGTGTTGTTCCTAGAGAAATATGATTTAAACTCTAGTCCAAGCGTTATGGCGCAGCTTTCTCTCAACATAATGTGCAGTGTTTGTGCGTCGTCTGCTAATGATAAGCTAGCCAGCTAACGTGGGCTAAACGTTGGTTAGCCAGTGAAGGTATAGGGATAGTAAACCCCATAATAAATAAAACGATCGATAATTAATCTTACAAGCAATTTCATTTTATGAATACGCCCATAAAGAAATAAACGCGATGCAATTCCTAGTGTTTTGCATTCAGCGGTTTCGTATTAGCAATGCTAACATTATCTAGCTACATTGGGACGGGCATAGGCTATCTGGTTTACATTGTTTTATGAATAAAGCCAAAGACTAAGATAATGTACTCGTTGATCAATCATTCTGATATTCAATACGGGTTGGGGTGTAAATTGTGTAGAGGAATGATGAAAATCGTATCAGCTAGGTAGTAGCCAAATAGGCCATATTTGCGCAGGGCCAGTCTAATTCCCAGAGACTAGTTTCCCTTTTCTGTATTTACATGTATAGCATCTATATTATATTTCCCACTAGAATAAGGCTCGATCAGTATATACCACGGTACGAGTTGTACTTGATAATCAGACCGAACAGGCTTTTATTTTTTATTCCAATTGTCCATTGGATCGTTCACATGAGTGATTTAGTTCTGGGGAATAGACGGTCTCTGATCCAAGGTGTCCGTCATAAAGCCTACAGCCTGATAGTCAGAGGCATAAGCCAATATTAATTTAGGCTTTACTGCATTAATTGAAGAAAGATTCATTGCCAAAATGAGTTAACCCTTTGGTTAGTCCCCTACATAAAATATACATGGAGCCTCCAGCTGTAGTTCTAGGACAGTGCAGAATAAAGTCCCTTTTATGTGTAGCAGGAGTGTCCCTCGCACATGCAAACCCACTACGGTTGCATTGTACAGGGTTGGGGACAGTAATTCCATTTAGCCACTATTGCAAACGGAATGTACTCTGTTGTCTAGTAGCGTGATGGTCCTGTCTCCTTCATCATGCAAATGCAAGGCTAAATCACAACAGACGAATTGAGTACTTGAATGAAAAGAACCCTTGCGAGTCTCCAGCAAATGCAATGGGTTAGGTTTAGGGTTACCCCCCCCCCACACACACACACACACCAAACAGGACTAAGAAGGACGTGGTTATGGCAGATTAAGATTATGACAATGACCTCACAGATACTTCCGTCTTCATCATTTGTGAGAAGTAGGCATATTTGGTGGTGAGTCTTGATTGGCAGGTTTCATATGATTGATGGCACTATCATATCTGCATTCCAGGATCCAGAATCTCTCTCTGTCTCAGAGGGAGGGATGCAGCAGGAAGCCCTAGTTTATGCTGCTGCATAGATCACTGGTTGAGAGCGGCTTACCAGACGTGAGTTAATCTCCCCCGTCTATCGCGGTTCTTACTGCAATTGAGAGATGAAATATACACACTACTGTGGGCGTGCTCCCAGGGCTTCACAATTCAAGCAATGGTGGATAGCCTTTTGATCAGGAAGTGCATGATTTGTGTTTTCATGTAGCATTGAGACAACTGCAAAACATGGGTCTTTTTCTTACTCATTTACAATGTGGCAGATCACCTAAACCGAGGCAGGATTACCGGGTGTTGCTTGTTGACAGTGTGTGAACCCATGTGGTTTGGAGGGCTATACCCTTGTGTGTTACTCTGATTATTCAGAGCATGGCTACAGTATATGCATTCAGTGCACGGGTAGCCAGTTGTAGTATTTTTCCACTCAGGTTTCGATGTTACTTGTACATGAAGAAAATGTAAGTTACACTTAAACACAACAGCTTGTAAGAAAAACATGGATGAAATTATGTCATTATTTCATATATGTAACTGCAGGCAATACATTCAGTTTGGCAGGATAAGCCATTTAAGGGTAAATTTAACATTAAAATCTCATCGAGGTTTGATAAGTTTATATTAAAAATCTATCCTGCGTATGGCCCTCTTTTATGCAGTTACATTTAATTACCACCAGATGGAGCCAGATTATAGTTTTTGGATAAATAAACAAGACAAAAGACAACCATGCTTTTTTTTCTCTCGAGCGACTCTGTTAGTTGCTTTTAAATTTGTATCCCTCTTAAGTAGTATTTTTTTCTGGGGAAAAACATTTCCCCTAAAAACAAATCAGTTCTTACTGCCGCCCCTTTTCTTTTCATTTCAGCTGTTCCCATTACATAACTCAATCAGTGACGCCCTTTGAGCAGAAGTAGTAGTAGCAGTAGTAGTAGAATTTAAACCGAAACATTGCAGCAGATTTATATATCATATAGGCGCGTTCCTTCGTTTGTTTAGGGACTTAAAGCGCGCATGGAATTGGCATCAAATTACGCACATCGCGCGGGCATCGCAATGCTTGGGAGGGACTTGGGTTCGGGGAATTACTTTCGCACTCAGCTTTCCCCTCTTTGCTCCCACACACCACTTGAGCCACAAGCGCCGATACTAGCTCCGGGGAGGACACCTGCGCTCTCGGTCTGGCCCCCACGACTTCACTCCTGCGCTCGGCTCGACTTTGAATAATGTTAGGGAGCAGCAAGACACCAGCAGCTAGTCGCAATGAACAGAAGACAGCGGTGGAAAAGTCTAACGACCCTCTGAGGAAACTTGGTAAGACATTTATGTGAGAACATTTTAAAAAGGCAAATTCGATTTGCGATGCACAATATATTTAAAAACGTTTAATAAGTAAAAAACTTTTTTTTTGCAGTTTTTCAGTCTGGAGTTATTTAATTCGCTCAACTCACTTGAATTTAACCAAATTAAACTTGTTAACATTTTTATTTTTATTTTATTTAGTATTTATTTATTTCACAGATCAAAATGACACATTTGAATCAACTTATTCTTTTGATATAGGACTTTAATTAATTTTCTTTAAAATAATGATTATCACATTATTTTAAGGGTAGTAGTGGGCCTGCTCATCCCTAATAAAACGGGTCCAGCTCAGCCGCAAATGTTTTTAACTCATGGTCACGAATCGCCAGAAATAGACAACTGCTGACACAACCCCTCAGAGGTCTGGCGATGACGAGTAAGGTGTCAAACAGACAAGTGTGTGTGCGGGTGTGTTTGTGGTTCTAGTTTACGTCATGTTGTTGTCCCATTTAAGTGACGTAAAATAATGAAAACCGGTATTGTAGCATACATCTTTCATTCGTCATCAATCCCAAACCGCCTATTATATCATTAAAACTGACCTAGTTTATGTCACCTTTCCACGTGTGTCCACGCTGTAGAAGTGGAAGTTCCAAAGTGAAATAACAGGCAGTTGCTTGACGCATGATAAATCACACGGCAAAGTGTGGGAAGAGGTTTTGAATCTTCCAATCAATAAACATTGGTCGTTCATTTACATGCAGGATCTCTAGTATTTTCGCAATTTAAAGACACAACAGCTGAATCTTCGTGCTCCATTTATTGTTGTCTGCTCCCCCGTTTGCCTTTGACGCTCATTATTCACTGGCACTGCGGTGCGGGATGGACTTAGCAGACACTGCGACGACATGTTTGGTTCATGATTTATTTCAGCCAGTTTAATGAACTCTTTAAATACTTTATTAAACACTCATTTTGATTTCAAGGGTCAATTCAAATGCAAATGACATAATCACATTCTTGCACTTGCTTATTCTGAAAAATGTAGTATCAAAAATCCAGTGCTGTTAGGCCCTGCCACACAGACCTCTGTTTATTCAGTCGGGTGTTGCTCTGATAGGCTTGTGTGTGTTTCCACTTGTGCAAGGGTAAAACATGGCATCAAGAAGATCTTATTTTCATGGAACTCGTAATAGCCCTTAATCAAAGCTACTGCTGTCGGCAATATTCACACTAAATCAGAGATTTGTTTAGAGAAATCAAGCTGGTGACTTGTGACTGTAAACCTCTGCAGTGCTGCTGTCCTAGGGGGTGGGAGGAGGAAACCGGGCAGGATTTAGCCCACTCAGCAACTCTGGGCTGTGATGATGTTGTTGACCTTACGGTGTAAATCCCTAGCTGCAGAGTGATTCGTCGTTTTAGGCTGTCGGGTATTTGGCAACAACCAAGTGGGAAAGATAACTTGTTTCGTGTCCCGGGGAGCGTAACAAGACGACGGAAAGACAGTGGATCTGTGGATATCCAAACGTTGCAGGTCATGTGTTCTGATGGCATGACTGGAGGATATGATTAGGTCACGATTACATCATTCTATGCATAGCAGCAGTAGCCTATTTTTAACATTATCGCAAGGTGTCCCAATAATGCCTCTTTTGCAGCAATACTAATTTATAAAGTCGCATTCTCAAAGAGTGACCTTGTTGACACATTAAGGGGTTGGCCTCGTCTGAAGGAAAATTATTTGGCTTCAATTCAGCTCCTTTTAATAGCTGCCTTGAAGAGCTGTTTTCAAGATGCGCTCTTGCTCAGACATTGAAGTCTTTGTTAACGAAAACCCTCCATAGCAGTTTATGGGACCTAAAAAAATAAAATGGGACCTTCATAAAATCTGTTTCAGCTCTGTCTTCTCTTTTCCCGAGAACCTCCTATCTGCTGGTTAGCGTTATCGAAAAGTCTCACTTTGGCGTTTCAGTCTCCACTGTTCATGGGATTCCTAGATGTAGTCTTATAGAACTGCAAAGACTGCAGCTCGCACCAACTCTCTCTCTGCCGGTCCTTCTCTCCTTTCAGGAAAAACCATGGCGCGAACCATGAGATACTCACCAGGCCCCACCCCCGGTATCGTATCTCCGTCATGCTAATTACGGACATTTTCACACTGGCGTAAAAATCGTCACAACCACGCTAGACTGCCTGACAGTTGTTATGGCGAAGGAAACCTGAGCCAGACCCCAGAAGACGATGATGATGCTGAGCCGGCGAGTATAGGCTTGAGGAAGGAGGGTTAGAGTGCAGTCCGATGTGCCTGAGAGCAGCTGGATCCCTGACCCTTCACCCCTATCGGAGGCCCGTCCCACGGGCCGGCCACACTGTTGATGTGCACCTGGGAAAATATGTGATGTCTCTTCTTAGCGTGTACACAACTTAAGAATGTCCCCTTGGTGAGATACTCTCTGCGTACCGGGCATTTCCATGTTAACGCACGGTGGTCAATGCACTGATCCCCCAATCACCAATTACCTTGTTTTCCACCTAATGGGCCTTTCCTTAGGCGTTTGGCACCAGTTTTTTTAACATAAGTAAAATCCTATGAATCCTGCTAATTATCATTGTAATATTGTAAGTGGGCTTCGGTAAAGATGTGGGATCCATGCGTGCATCCTCCTCATTTTGGAACTGACGTGAAGAATAAAGCTACGATTTTAGATTTTAAATTCAGAACAGCCGATAACTCATCTTATCGCACAACTAAGAAACACTTTGAGTGGTTTCAACAGCTCCTGTGAATCCGTTTGCCTCTCTGATCAGCAACGAGGAATGCCGTGTTTTGAGTAACAGCCTGGCAACTCTTAGTGGAATCTCGGTTGTTGTGGTTCAAGGCTAGAGGGTGGTGGTGGTGGCGGAGGGGAGTGTTGTGAGGGCCGCCTTTGTGTTTTCTTTTCCTCCCCGCGCGTTTCTTAGAACTAAATCTGTGGCCGTGGCGGTATGCGGTATTCATTTGTTGCTACACGTCCATGTGGTTTCACCCTTTAGCAGTAGATACTCGGGTGGGGGGTGGGGGGTGGGGTACTTGGAGGGGGCTCTGTTGTGCTGTAGCCTTGGTAACCGGCGTGGAACTCAGTCGGCTCTTTGGGCAATCAGGACGATCACAAGTGAGGCGGTTACAGTTGGTTTGGTGTGAAGAACAAAGGGGGGTGATTAAAAAGTTAGACGTCATTAAATCTCTTGAACTCTGCTGCAGAGGGTCAACGCTACAGTGGATAGAAAGGCTATGAGCGTTGGCTATGGATTAAACAGCTCTTTAAAAGCATAAAGCATAAAGCTTTGTAAAGAGGTTGCTTCTCCGCCATGGCAACCAGTAGCCTGGGTATACCCATGCTGCCTTGCGCTGCCTGTCCCTCTACATACGTCATCTGGTATAATCGATACGATTGGCTATGAGCTACGTACAGACTCATATGACAGTCATTCGTAGCGCCCAGTAAACGGCTCCGGGCAATCGTAAACCACGCCTCAAATACGAGAAAATGAATGCGTGGTTCCCAGAGCTCATCTCAATGTAGATTGAGATGAGGTCTGGCGTTAGCCAGGCTAGGCAACCCGAGGACCTGAGAAGGGTTGGGTGCTGCTGTGATTCAACACAAACATTGGGTTGTCTTTCTTGTTGTCCCAGAGTTGCTGTACTTGGTCGTACAGTTGGTTTATGTATTCAAGAATCCATATCCACGACTCACGAAAAGTGTTTTCTAAATTTTAACTCCCTTTTCTAAATTGTTGTTTACCTTGTTATAGGGCCCAGGATATTATTGTGATGATAAATGATAATGATAAACGATAAATGCCAGGCGACAGACAATTTCCCCTTTCCCCAACACGTTTAGTTACTTTTGTTAATGAGCCTTTAATGACACAGTGGCTCGGCTGAACTGATGTTTTGGGAGGTGTGGACGATGGCGCGCTCTATCCAGCGCTCATTAATGACTCTGTCATTATGTCTCCCTTCTGAGATAACACTCACCAACACCACCGCCCCACAGCAGCAAACCGGGAGCTCCTTCCCGTAGGGGTCAAGTGAGGTCGCTCCAGCTTTGTATATAAAACATCCAAGTATTGCTTTTGGTAGAAGCAATGTGTGTACACAAACACAAGCCAAGACAGGTGGGGAAGCCCATTATTCCAACAACGAATGGACTGTGACAATGATGATGGTTATGGCTATGACTTTAGCGGAAAGAAAAGGGAGTGGATCACACAATGGTACGTGACTCGTGATTACTGTCTACGGCGCGATGACGCAATCACAACAGAAAACATAGGAAGGTTGCTAGTTCGAGGGCCGAGGTGTCCCTGAGCAAGACACCTAACCCTAACTGCTCCCGGATGAGCTGGCTGTGGCCTCGCGTGGTCGACACCGCCGTCGGTGCGTGAACGTGTGCATGAATGTGTGCCTGAACGGGTGAATGTTGGGCAACGTTTTAAAGCGCTTTGACAACCACTGGTTAGAAAAGCGCTGTATGAATGCGGTCCATTTACCCTTTACCGTGATGTGTGTGTCGCAGGTGTGCAGGACAACGATGACGTCCGCGTGATGCTGGGGGGCTCCAGCATGGTGAAGGTGCGCTCTTCCCGTTGGCAGAAGAGCCGGACCCTCCGTCTGCTGGAGGACGGGGTCACCGTGTGGTGTGAGACCGCCAAGAGCTCCCGCCGGGCCAAGGCCCAGCAGACATGTAGGTGCCTCTTCAGCAGTTGGTTTTAAAGCAGGACCTTTTGGCACGCACAGCCCACGTGCTCAGCAAATATAGTTTGTGTAGTGGGATACGTAGTACGTTCCCACTTTTTTTGTCTTTGTAGTTTTATTTTTGTGTTTTTTGGTTATATGTGTGACCTTGCGGTCAACGAAAGGTGCTCTTAGATATTACATACTGCAGCTTTAAACGAATGGTAAGACGTTGGGTTATTGTTGTTGGCTATGGTTTGTTTAATAGGATCTAATAATAATGATGATGGCGATTCAGCATCAAATGTGAATACCTGTAGTGTAATAATATAATAACTAACCAACGTAAGTTATTGATGAGTACATAAAGTGTACCTTACAATTATTGACACAAAAAACTCTCTAATTTCAAAACTGAAAACAGTTGGCAGACCTTGGCACATCTCGAAAGGTTTCTCAGATGAAATCTCAGAAAAAGGAGGAAGTGACATTGTGCTTATGCAATGTATAAAGCAATGTATAAACGTGTCTACGTGTGATTTTAAACCATAGGTCTCTATTTGTGTGAGTTTCCCAAGAACTTACTCGTCGCTGCGCTTATCACTTATCAGCGTTAATACTGTCCTCATCGGCAAATGTTCCTCGTCAATATATATCATTGACCTCGCCCCGCTTTCCCTATCCCATTTGAAACATGTTTTGCTTTGATGAGAAGCTTAGAAGGCCGTTTATTCATGTATCATCATATGACTGGCCGGGCGAGGTGCGGCCCGGAGCCCTTGGACCATTCCCACGATCCAAGAGGCAGTAATCCTCAAACTCCTCGTTAGGTTCGGGAATGTCATTCTTTGATCTCTGGACTCACGACCCCTTATCTCCCTCTCTCTCTCTCATTCTGTTTCTTTCTCTCATTCAGTTTCTCTCTCTCTGAATTAAAATTCATGAGTGCGCATTTGACCTACATTCACAGAACCCATCTGCAGTAAATCTCTCTCTCTCTCTCTCTCTCTCTCTCTCTCTCTCTCTCTCTCTCTCTCTCTCTCTGAGGGTGTGTCAAGGTGAACACTCAGGCAGTAGAACGCACACATCTTTTAACGTGGATCACACGCACACGCACGTATGCACCACGTGACCATGCTCATGGTTATGATTTAATTGACGGAACTAAGTTGTTAGACTCAAAGCGTACTTTGAGGGTATTTGGCATGTGGGACACCACGTATTCAGTCATGGATTAATGCCCACTGACCTCCCCCTGCTAGGGGCCCTGAGGTAAACTGACAGCAGGCATTGTAAACAGGGCCCTTCCCCAGGGCCCCATGGGAAACCAGCCTTGGTGAAGAGCTTTACGAGAAACGCTATGGACTAATGCCACTGCGGTAGGCCATTGAGCAACGTTGCTAAATTAGTCTCATAGGTAAATCTAAGACCGAAGACGGAATGCACAACAGTGCCTCTGTTGCAATACAAACCGGCCAGTTTATTTTATGGGAAGAGAGCAACAAGGTCAAAGGTCAATTTCCGGTCCAACGCTTTCTTTGCATCGGAAACACTCAACGCTCGTGCAGTAAAAAATACTTTTGCTCCGATTTAAAAAAACGATGTTCACGTGATGCTCCGTTTATAGGTGTCCTTCACCTGTCCTTCTGGCTGTGTCTCTGTCCCCCTGGGACCTTTTACGGCCTGTTTGACCAGCGCCAACGTAACTCTGTGCATTCCGTATCTTTGTTTCTGTCCGGAATGTCCTGCATTTGCCCCTTGCTCTCCGCCGTGTGTTTGCTCTTATGGGGGTGAGGAAGGGGGAGGGAGGGGAAGGAAGGGGAAGGAAGGGGGAGGGTGGGGCAGCCTGGGAGGGAGCCATGGAGGTTTAAATATACTCCCAGCTCCAGCAGTGGGAGACGGTGTTGAGAGCTGTAACTGGGTGGTAACCTGCTGTGTGCGTTAAGACTCGGACCAGCAACTCTGGCAGGCGGGGGAAAGAAGTGAATCAATCACTGCAGATAGAATCAATAACCGCAATAACCGACTAGTGGGTAGAATCGATTACCGACTTGAGATTTAAGGTCCATTAGGTGTGTGTGTGTGTGTGTGTGTGTGTGTGTGTGTGTGTGTGTGTGTGTGTGTGTGTGTGTGTGTGTGTGTGTGTGTGTGTGTGTGTGTGTGTGTGTGTGTGTGTGTGTGTGTGTGTGTGCAGTGTACACACACACACACCTAATCGACACACGCACGCACATGCACACACATAATCTAACCAGAGTGTACTTTAATCACTCATTAGGTCCAAAATGACAGACTCGAATTGTGTTCGGGGATCCGGTTTGGACGGATATGCCCACCCGTTTTTGTCGTTTTGAGTAACAACAGCCCCTTCCCGGTGCCTGCAAACGAAGGGAGAAACCCGGGATCTGAGAAGAGACGGGGCATTTAATGGACCGGACGTACCCTGTGATTAAAATGGTACTGAACATGTTGTTTTTCTGCTGGAACCGTTAGTGATGTCGGACGCAACATGTGGTAGCCTAATAGGAGCTCAAAAGACCAGATGGACCTGACGTGGATCAGCTACTGTTTTGCCTTCAAAGATGAGATGTGTCTTACCCATGTAACATATGCCAGCTTCACCGGGTTCACCGGGCACTCTGTGATCTGATCCTGATGGTCAGTCTAAACATCAGGTCCACGGGTTCCTCACTAGATCTGCGCTGGTAGCGGGTCTTACCACGTCCACTCAGGTGTTACACCCGGGACCCGCGAGAATAGAATGGGACCCGATCCAGACTATGATAAAACGTGGAGCATAACCTGTTCAGGTCCCGGGGTCGGGTCTCAGATCTTAAGGCTCCGGTTAGACCCCTGAAGACCTCCAACACACACACATCCCCACACTGACACACACACAGGCACACGCTTGAGTGTGTGATTGGTTGATGGACGGCGCGACCGGCAGGGGATTGGATAGCGTGCGTCAGGAGAGAGAGATGGGGTGAGGCCCTTTTTCTGAGGGCGGGCCGGTGGCCGTTCGTCCTGAACTGAGCGTCCCGGACAGACAGACCCTCACAGTACACACGAAGTGGTCCTCGCACGATGTTAGGCCGTCGATGTTAGATGGAGCTACTTTTAGATGTTGTGATACGTCATACGATATATGAACAGGATTGCAATAGCACCAATTGAACAAGTGCCCTTTAACAACAAATGTAAGGGTGGTTTTTCTCAATACCAAACAGTATTGCCGGTCGTAAATATTTAAAACATTTTAGCATTTATAGATTTTTCGGAGAAATGTGAGGAATGCCTTTGCGCCACAGCATCGGGAAGTAAAAATATATTTTGCGGTAACCTGAGAAATGGCCCACACGTCGACCATGTGGCCGAGAGTGACCGGTTGGGTTTAATTAAGGGCATAGCTCACACCAGAGTGTGTGACCAGTGGATGGTTGGTTCTAGCGGCTGCTGTTCAGGGTTAATTTTATCCAGACGGGAAGAGCTATATCTTGTCCATTGATAGGCCTGCCTTGGCTGCGTGGTTCATGTTTTAAAAGCACTATGCTGGTTGCCGTGTGCAACGTACTGCGATGTCACTACTTGACAGGGTAGAGTTAATGATACCCTGAAACATTGAGCACCTGACTCTCTGGTCAAACTGTTTTATTCGATTTTTTCGACTAGTTGTATCATTTTCTGTTTTGGTATTCAGTCGAAAGTGCTGCCGACTGGGGAAAAAAAAGAAATCCGATGGAAAAACTTTTTTTTTCGTCTTTGAAAAATGTGCTGTTGTTTTCTGTAGCAGGTTCAATGAGCGAATGGAAACTGGGGTTGCCTGGAAGCACACGCAATAAGTCTTTTTTATTTGCTGATTGGTCTGATTGGGAGCAGGTGTCCGCAATCAGACCCAATCCACCCAGCCGATCCGGTGTGCTCCCAACATGCCCACACTCCCCCCTGCAGGCCAGACGCCGTATGTCCCCCCCCAGTTTCATTACATTGATTACAGATGAAATGAATATGTATATTTAGTCCACTTAAAGCATATTCTGCCTCCTCTCCTCTCTTCTCTCGTTTATCCTTTCCTTTCTATTTGATTCCTCTCCCCCCTCGCCTCTCCGCTCTTCCCCTCTCCTCTCCTCCCCTCCCCTCTCCACTCTTCTCCACTCTTCCCCTCTCCTCTCCTCTCCTCTCCTCTCCTCTCCTCTCCTCTCCTCCCCTCTCCTCCCTCCCAGTCGCGGTGACGGAGGTGGAGTGTGTGCGGGAGGGCTGTCAGTCGGAGGCGCTGCAGAGCCTGGCGGGCTCGGTGCCTGACACCAACTGCTTCACCGTGGTGTTCCGCGGGCCCCGGAAGAGCCTGGACCTGCTGTGTCCCTGTGAGGGCGAGGCCCAGAGCTGGGTGCGGGGCATCCGCACCCTGAAGGAACGGGTGGGCAACATGTCCCAGAAGGAGAAGCTAGACCAATATCCTTTTATGTCCAGGTTAATGGTTTCCATGGCGACGATAACTCCCATGAGCACCAACACTAACACCGGGGAGATATGCATCCCTATCGTGGCTATGATGACACATCCTAACACCAGCTAATAATAGTCCCAATATCCTCATGAGTTTAATCACTAACCCTCATGGCTCTGGAGTGTGGATAAACTGCTGTCTAAGTCTACAGACATCTCCAGTTCTCTGTTTATCTAGAGAGAGAGAGAGGGAGCGAGGGAGAGAGGGAGAGAGAGAGAATTGCAGATGGGTTCTTTGAATGTAGGTCAAACGCACACTCATGAATTTAAGTTGCGTTGTTAGTTGTGTTGGCCTGCTAGAAAGTAAGCAACATAATGTTCTTGGTTGCTGTCGTTTTAATTCTCTCGTCCATTAACAAAATGTGCTTAGTCTTGAGATAAACCTCCCCCCATCTCATCTCATCTCATAACAGAACGCCTTCAACGATAGGCTCCAAATGAGCGTTATTATTAGTTTTCATATTTACAACCTCGTCGTTGATTTCATTCTAGTCATGTTCGTGTTGTTCTCTCCTGGGATTCTTTACTACCATAATCAGCTCATTGGCAGTCAGCTACCGGAAATTGGGTTGCGGTACAACGGGACAATAATACAATTCCGTGTTGCTTTCACACTTGAGATAAGAGATCCCCTATTATTCCCAAATCTCCAAAAACACAAAATGAATCACCTTGAAACAGCAATTCTTTTCGGGATCGCAACATCGCAAACACATATTTTGCGATGTCTTCGAACATGTCCTGGTAATGTTGGGCGTGACGGATGGGGTTCTGCTCCTGTCTTCCTTAACCCTGTCCCCCGGGGACACCTGGATCAGCGGGTACCTTCGGCGGGCCGACGAGAACCGCGACGGCAAGATGAGCTACGACGAGGTGAAGAGACTGCTGCAGATGATCAACATCGACCTGAACGAGCAGTACGCCCGCTCCCTGTTCAAGGTCAGTGTCTGGGAGGAGAGGTGGGGGGGGGGGGGAAACTAACTCAAAAGGCGGTAGGGAGCATTGTGGAGAAATGGCCGCTTTGGCCGGTTGAACTCTTCCTCTCCTTTGGGACGTCCCTGGAGAAGAGTCTATTTTAGGTTCAGGTACAAAAGTAAACAAAGCTCCACCTGCGCATGAACGCACAATGGAATGTCGGTCCCCATCGATTGAGCTGTCCACCCTGATCCACCTCGCTGACTCACGATGTACGTACGGGTCAATCACTCCGTCTAACTCTCCCTCTTATTCTTTTTCTCTGTCGTTCCGTCGCTCTGTCTGTCTTCTCTCTTCGCTTTCTCTCTCTCTCTCTCTCTCTCTCTCTCTCTCTCTCTCTCTCTCCCTCTCTCCCTCTCCCCCTCCCTCCCTCCCTCCCTCTCCAGAAGTGCGACCGGTCGCGCGACGACCGCCTGCACCACAAGGAGATCGAGGAGTTCTGCCGCGAGCTGCTGCGGCGGCCCGAGCTGGACGCTGTGTTCCGCCACTACTCCTCCAACGGCTGCGTGCTGTCCACCGCCGAGCTCCGGGACTTCCTGGGGGACCAGGGCGAGGACGCCTCCCTGCACCACGCGCAGACGCTCATCCTCAGCTTCGAGCTCAACGAGTGGGGTGGGTCGCCGGCGCGCACACCGTGGGTCAGCTCAGCTCCGGAGGCTGTAGACTAGTGTTGGCTTGTGACCACAAGGTCGCTGGTTCGATCCCCGACTCCGCCTATTTGAGTGCCAAGGTGTCCCTGAGCAAGACACCTCACCCTGACTGCTCCCGACGAGCTGGCGGTGTGCGAATGTGTGTGCGAATGGTCGTGAGTCGCTTTGGATAAAAGCGTTTGCAAAAGGCCCTGCTATGATTTCTGGGTGGCTAGGGCCATGGATTGGGTCTATCAGTTACACACTCAAACTGCGCTTAAAATGAAATAGTTTAGATGAAAACCGAAAGAAATGGCCCCTCGCGCACCCAGACTCTGCGTCCGGCTGTAAACAGGCCTTCCATTCAGTTTCAATAAGCAAAGAACCAGTGGGTCGCACCAACGCTTAATCTACAGGGGACCGGGTCGCCTTATCAGCCGACCACAAGCTGTGCACACAATAGCATGTGTGATTAGCGTTATTAGTTCCAAGTCATTATTATTATTAAAGCAAGGGCTATACCACACTCTAATGCGGTGTACTGTAGGACTAATATTGACCAATAACAACAATCTTTTCCCCAATCAATTCTTACATTATCGAAATGAGTTGGGCTCCATTCTTAAAACAGGTTGATGTGAGTCTTGAAACAAGTAAAAAAAAAAAAAAAAGGGAAACTTCACCCATTTCCGTTAAGCTTTGTGTCGTTCGAAACCCACTCATATTTTTGAATGGTCATTCCCTTATTTTCTGGAGAGACTGGAGAGATCTGTATCGATCTCCAACACTTCCTGTTTAAGATGACGCAATATGACGATTTTTGCGTGGAAGTAAATAGGAAGAGTAAAGGCCGATATATGCTCTGTTTTAGACGTAACGCGTAAGCACGTAAGATACATAACCCCCCCTTGCGCGGTAAAATATCCCCCCTTACGTGCTTAAGTGCGTCGCCCAAAATTCCTGACTGCGACTAAAACACTACGGCCCTACGCAGCTCGCAAAGACTGTGATTGGCCAGCTAACCACATCCTTTCAGGAGTCTCACATTTCCGGTTTTACAGCATAATAGCGCCATTTTTAAAAGGCCGTGACAGAAGCGAATGAAGAATTTTGAAGAAGGAGAAGAAGAAAACACAAGAACGAATTATGATAATTATAAATATAAACAAGCCAGCGATTTCCACTTCCACGCCCACAGATTCGTTCGTTGCTCCCCCTACTGTTCTGGCGGAGAATCCCCTTGCAACACGCGCAATCCTTAAGGAACCTTAAAGGAACCGTAAATCAAAACTTGTCTAAAACAAGTCCCTTGTGTAAATTACGTGCTTACGTCTCTGCGTCTAAAACGACCCTAAATCGGCCTTCAGAGGGGAGGATTCTCGTAAGACTATAAGCACTAGGGGGTGGGACCCACTGATCTAGATCAGCGGGAGTGGCCAGCGAAGCTGCGCATCGTGGTGCATGGTGTTGTCTTCAATCCACAAGCGCCCAAAAGTCACTTTCTTCCTTTTCTCGGTCAAGACGGCACCAAATTAGAATTTTATTTTATTATTCGACTACATATAGGACCCAATTTCAATGCATATTCATGCCTCCAACGGTGAAATGCTCAATTGTTTAGAATTACTTTTAATGTCTAAGTTGGTTGGCACAAAATTAATTTTCTTGAAACAAGTAATATTATCTTAAGAATCTTCAGCCTGAAGTCCAAAAAAATGGTGTGATTAGATAAAACCACTGAAGTCAAGTAAACTACACTAGTCTATATTTTCTTTAGTTTTCGCAGTGTAGGTGTGCATTTTGTTTTGGGGCCTCCCTGACATGAAATGGCCGCCGCCGCAGCGGCTCTGTCTGTGTACCGAGGCTACTGAACGACCAGAGGTAACATGCGGCTTCCCCCTCTCTCTACACAGCCCAGAAGAACCAGTTCATGACCCAGAACGGGTTCACCATGTACATGCTGTCGCTGGAGAACGACGTGTTCAACCCCGACCACGCCCGGGTCACCCAGGACATGAGCCGCCCGCTGACAGACTACTTCATCTCCTCCTCGCACAACACCTACCTGTCCAAGGACCAGGTGACGGGCACCAGCAGCACCGAGCCCTACATCAGGTACGGAGCGCTACGTCAGATACGGAGAGCTACGTCAGTTACCGAGAGCTGCGGCAGGTACTGAGAGCTAGATCAAGTACTGAGAGCTACGTCAGGTACAGAGAGCTAGATCAGGTACTGAATGCTACATCAGGTACTGAGAGCTAGAACAGGTACTGAGAGCTAGATCAGGTACTGAGACCTAGATTAGGGACTGAGACCTATAACAGGTACTGAGACCTAGATCAGGTACTGAGACCTAGATTAGGTACTGAGACCTAGATCAGGTACTGAGACCTAGATCAAGTACTGAGAGCTACGTCAGGTACAGAGAGCTAGATCAGGTACTGAATGCTACATCAGGTACTGAGAGCTAGAACAGGTACTGAGAGCTAGATCCGGTACTGAGAGCTAGATCAGGTACTGAGACCTAGATCAGGTACTGAGCGGTCCATCAGATACTGAGACCTAGAACATACACTGAGACACAGAGAGACGAAGGCTTATCAAGGCCATGATAATCCCTGATGAGCAGGAACAACCTGTGGGTTCTGTGGTGACGCCTTTGGCTCCTTGGGTTTTGGGATATTTATAGCTTCTCATTTAGTAACGAAACCCTAAACATCAATAAACATGCCTTGACCTGACTGTAGTCTACATGGAGCAACATGGCGTTGTGTGTGTGGGGGTTTATATGTTCCAGGAATCTTTTACCCGGGCCTCAGTTTGGCAACTCGGGCAAATGGTAAAAATTTTCATTTGAAACCAACCGCCAATTTTTAAGTATTAAACTCACACACACACACATGGTATGTGCATGCCAGGCACCGGTTATTAATCTCAAGACTATGCTCTACTGACGCACAGATGCGAGAAGTGGCAACAGTTGAATCTCTTGACTGTGGCCCAGAATCAAGTCAAGGCCTGGTCTGACTTCTGCAGCCAAGCTCTGTAAAATAATACCATACTATTCCTGACTAGGTTTGGGAAATGATCAGGCTGTTGATTATTGTGCGCGTGTGTGTGTGTGTGTGTGTGTGTGTGTGTGTGTGTTTGTGCGTGGATGTGTGCTTGGGTGCGGGTGCTTGTGTGTTTGTGCTTGTGTGTGTGTGTGTGCGCTTGTGTGCATGTGCATGTTTGTGTGTGTGTGTGTGTGCATATTTGTGCGTGTGTGTGAGGATGTATGTGTGTGTGCTTGCGTGCATGTTTGTGCGTGTGTGCGTGCGTGTGTGTGTGTGCATATGCGCGTTTGTGTGCGTGAGTATGTGTGAGTGCATGTGTTTGTTCGTGTGTGTGTGTGTGCGCGCGTGTGTGTGTGTGCGTGTGTGTGTGTGTGTGTGTGTGTGTGTGCGACAGGGCTCTCCACCAAGGCTGCCGTTGCGTGGAGCTGGACTGCTGGGACGGAGACCGGGGGGAGCCGGTCATCTACCACGGACACACCCTCACCTCCAAGGTGCCGTTCAAAGAGGTCATCAAGACCATCGGCCAGTACGCCTTCAAGGTAAACCCACGTCTGGCCGACACCGTTATCCTTTTGGCAGACACTGACGTCCATATCAACACAGGAAGCTTAATATCAAAGGCTTGAGCCAGACACGTCGCCGCTTGTTTTTTTTCTGAGGAAAATGTGTGTGGTTACATGCCAGCTCGTCGATTGATTTAACAATGGGGCGGATTGTTTTTGTTTGGTTGCGAGTAATGGCGCCCCCTGTGGCCGAAGCAGTACATTACTTTTCGGAGGCCTGCTTAAAGGGGTAGTTCGGAATTTTGGACGTAGGGCCTGATTCACAAGTTAGCCTTGGTGTTCTTTATCCTTGGAGACATTTTTCAACACATTTCATTCAGTCCTTCTAGTTGCAGAGTTTGCTCGTGCTAGGCTAGCGCACGGCAACGTGCAATAGTTGCCTGCTAATAAAACAGTCTTACCCACTCCACAGTACACCCGAGGCAAATCAACTATAACGCCAGACTGTCGATGTAAATGTCTGTGTTGATAGAATAATGTTAGAAATAAAACCAACCTTGCATTGCATTGGATTTTGAGGGACTTGCTGTGTCTCAGCAGCAGTGTTATATTCCTGGTAGTAGGCGACGGCAGCGGCGGACTGATACCTAGGTTAAATTCCGCTGCTGCTGAGAAAGTAGTCCCTCAAAATGCGATGATTCATGCGATGCAAGGTTAGATTTATTTCTTACATTATTCTATCAACACAGACATTTATATCGACAGTCTGATCTACCCCTTTAAGTGTGGTTTATATATGTACTTGTACCAACCTTAACAACCATGACTTCCCCATTGACTTCCATGTATTGTTTTACCTAAGGGGAAGGTCCTTAAGATACAAACCAAATTGTAGGCCTCTTCGGTTCTCTAAAGAGGAATTGTGATTTGTTGAACAATGGCAGATCATTTGTATAATCCCATTTTTACATAAATCTGCCATAACTAAGCCATTTTTAATAGAATCAAAATGAAAACAATACCATGAAGTCAGTATTAAGGTGTTGTGGGTCATTTGGGCTTATGGTCCTAACCCTTGCATCCAAACCGTGCTGCACAAAGGTCCTCGAACGTCGGTACGTTTCTAACTGAACCGGCTGCAGAGTAGCTTTCCCAATCGGAAGGGCGAATAAACGGATAACGTCTGTTGTTAATAGTGACATCTCCGGATAATCTCAACATAATCAAAAGTGTCGCATAAGAGCTTGAAGAACAAAGTGCAGTTAAAGAAATACAACTAAAACCACAACATCAATATAAATGCTTTGTGTACGCTTTTGTTAGAAAATATTCACATATGCCATCTAGCATTGTTCGGTCCTACAATTAAAGCACAATGGCACATAATAACAAGGCCTTGTGCTTGGCTCTCGGCCTCCACCATCCCTGAATGATCTGTGTTGGACTCCAACACTGTGGTGGAGTTACATACAGTCCCTGTCTCTCTCTCTCTGTACTGTCCTATTCACCAGTGGGCACCTGTCTCTCTCTCTCTACCGTCCTCTTCACCGGCGTACACCTGTCTCTCTCTCTCTACCATCCTCTTCATCGGTGGGCACCTGTCTCTCTCTCTCTACCGTCCTCTTCACCGATGGGCACCTGTCTCTCTCTCTCTACCGTCCTCTTCACCGGTGTGCACCTGTCTCTCTCTGTGTCTCTCAGGCGTCCCCGTACCCCCTGATCCTGTCCCTGGAGAACCACTGCTCCGTGGAGCAGCAGGCGGTCATGGCCCGCGACCTGCACTCCATCCTGGGCAACAAGCTGCTCAGCAGGCCCCTCAGAGAGACACCGCTGGAAGAGCTGCCGACGCCCGGGGTAGAGGGTCACGTGCGCAAACAAGGGCGGATACACACAAACGCACGCACACACACACACACACACACAGGGGCCGAGACACGCGCGCACGCACGCACGCACAAGCACAGGGGCCGAGGCACACACGCACGCACGCACACACACACACACACACACAGGCACGCACGCACAAGCACACGCACACACACAGTAACACCTTTTGTCGTGATATGTGGTTTATGTGCAACATGACACCTAGCCAAGTGAGAGTTGACACAGTTTGTAATCTGCAGAAAAATCAAGTCAATCCCTCTTCAGACATATCACAGCTAGACACATCTGGTGCAATCAGCATGGTTTGACTTAGACGAGGTTCTGTGTGAATGTACAGAGGCTGTATGTAGTAAGATGGTTATAAGCCCGAGCGCCATCCACTGGTCGGAGGTGGAAGTACACTGTTCATAAAATCAATGCAAAACACATGTGCATGCTTCAGGAAGATTTCACTTGGTTATTACCTTGCTCACACGCGCACACACACACACACACACACACACACACACACACACACACACACACACACACACACACACACACACACACACACACACACACACACACACACACACACACACACACACACACACGCACACTAACATCTGCCCTAATTAGTTCAATGCATCCTATGCATCTACTGCAGTGCTAATGTGTCCTTCTGCGTGTCTGTGACTGTGTTTGTATCCGTTTGCGTGTGTGTGTGGGTCTGTGTGTGTCCGTGTCCGTCCTTGTGTGCGTCCCCAGGAGCTGCGGGGGCGCATCCTGGTGAAGGGGAAGAGGGAGACCCCCCACCTGGGCCAGCTGGGCAAGGAGAGCAGCTTCTCGTCCAGCTCAGAGGACGAGACGCTGGCCGGCGGCAAGAGGGACCCCACAAAGGTGAACCCCCGGAAGGTCACGGGCTCGGGGAGTGGTGGGCAGGGTTTGAGGTGGAGGGTGGAACGGTTTGGTTATTTTAACAGCGATGCAGATGGGGCGTTACTGTAGGAATAATATAAAGAGTTTTTTTTTTTTTTTTTTTTTTTTTGTATTAAGTATCGAAACAACAGAAATGTGTGCGCGCATGTGTGTCTGTGTGGGTGCTTGTGTGCATGTTTGTGTGCGTGTGTGCTTGTTTTTTGACGCGCGTGTGCTTGCGTGCATCTGTGTGGGCGCGTGCATGTGTGTGTGTGTGTGTGTGTGTGTGCGCGTGTGTGTGCTTGTGCATGTGTGTGCGTGCATGCGTGTGTTTGTGCAAGTGCGTGCATGTGTGTGTGTGTGTGTGCGGCATTGCAGGTCTCTGAACCAAGGCTGCCGTAGTGAGGAGCTGACCTGTTTCTGTCGACTGATGTCAACAAAAAGCGAATTACATTTTTTTATGTATTTAGTTTGTGTGAGAACTTGTCCTGTTCTCCACAGGCGCTCTCGTCCAAGCTGAGCCCGGAGCTGTCTGAACTGGTGGTGTACTGCCGCAGCGTTTCGTTCCGTGGGTTCCAGAACCTGTCTGAGAAAGCAGCCAATGAGATGTCCTCCTTCTCCGAGAGCGAGGCCCTGAGGCTCATCAAGGACACTGGTAACGGGGCGCACCCTGTGTGGGTTTTGATCAACACAACATCTGTTACACCAGCACCACCTCTCACGCCATCTGGTCTTAGGAGGTAGAGCGGGTTGGCTGGTTGGTAACCGGAAGGTTGCTAGTTTCGATTCGCCTTGGATGATAGACACTGCCGTCGGGTGTGTGAAACGTGTGCATGAATGGGTGAATGTTAGGCAATATTGTAAAGCACTTTTGAGTGGCCATTGGTTAGAACAGTGCCTTATAAATTCAGTCCATTCACCATTCACCATCTTCTGCCTGTCTGCCGACGCAGGGAAGCTCTTCGTCAAACACAACAGCCGACAGCTCAGCCGGATCTACCCGGCCGGCCAGCGTCTCCAGTCCTCCAACTACGACCCCCAGGACATGTGGAACAGCGGCTGCCAGATGGGTAGGGGCGATGCGAGACACGCGGCTCACAGAGGGAATCCGATGCGAACTGCTAACTGCTTTTTGCCATTGCGGTTAGAAATGGACTGCACTAAAAAAAAATATCACAGATGGGTCGGACTCGTAGCCATGGGATTAACACCCCCCCCCCACCCCCACCCCTTCTTTACTGCAACTCCTCACCCAAAATGCATCTTTTTGAAACATCACAAGTGGCAGTGTCCACCTAGATGTATGATGGATGGATCAGCAATACTTGCTACAAAGGGGCATTTAGTTATGCTGCTCCTCTTTCATGGAACCAGCTGCAAAGTGCGCTGAAACTTAAAGGTTGGGTATGGGTTTTGCGAAACGCCAGCAGATTTTGAAAATACACAACTCAAATGGTCCTACCCCCTCTCCTTCAACGCTGACTCTGACTCCACCCATTCCAAGTACCTGGACGCGTAATCATGCACGAGCAAACACAGATGCGCGAGAGCGAGCCATTAGCTAGTTAGCTAGCTCCAGTAGCTACCGCAGGATAACAACAAACAGAAGCTTGCTCTGGGTCACGAGCTATGAGTACGTGCACGAAGGGGTCACGCCCGGGGAGAGGGGGAGGGGGAGTGCAGTACGACCGTTTGATTGACGTACTTACTGTCCAATGCCACTCGGTGGGTCTGGAAATGATTGGCTGGGGTTTTTCGAGCCCTGCCCGTTCCACAGATGATGGACTTGTTTAATTTTCATGTCAGTACTTCTAAATCAGTGGTTTTAAGTGGCTTATGATTAGGATTTCAAATAATTTTGCAAAAATGGCCAAAAAAGAGAATTCCATACCCAACCTTTAAGGAGCTGGTTTCTATAAACAGGTTTAAATCCTTTCTTAATGATGTTGAAGCTGGCTCTTCTGTCTGTACATGCTTTGTTTGATGATGCTCTGACTGTGACTCTGTTCATATGTTCTCTGTTGTTTTTTTAAATGATTGTCTGGAACTGTGCTGCTGCCTGCCTGTCTGACTCTCTTGTAAAAGAGATTTTTAACCTCAATGAGACTTCTCCAGCTTAAATAACATAAAATAAGAAATACAGTCCACCGGGTAGGCTGGTAGACCGATCCATCCAGCGTACGTCTAGATGGACACGCCCACTTGTGATGTCAGAAGAGGCCGTTTTTCAAAATGGCTTGTAAGGGCTAATCACACTCACACCCGGTGGCATAACACCTACCCTTCAAAATAAAAAAACATAAAAAACATAAAAACGAAATGCAACCGACCATTGAGCGCACAATTCAACGCAAACCCCCGACTTGATGAGACGTTGGGGTGGTCTGACGGTTCCCGGTGTGTGTGTCCCCCCCCCCCCCCCCCCCCTTCTCAGTGGCGCTGAACTTCCAGACCCCCGGGGAGCAGATGGATCTCAACCAGGGCCGCTTCCTGCCCAACGGCCGCTGCGGCTACATCCTCAAGCCCGGCTTCCTGCGCACGCCCGCGTCGAACTTCGACCCCGAGAACACCGGTGGGGGTCCGGGGCACGTCCCCACGCAGCTGACGATACGCGTGAGTCCCCCCCGTTAGGGGGGTCAAGTCTTCTGACGTCACCAGTGGGCGTGTCCACCTAGACGTATGAAGGACAGAGGAGCAGCGTTTTGCTACGGTCCACCGGGTAGGCTGGTAGACCGATCTATCCAGCGTACATCTAGGTTTGACACGCCCACTTGTGATGTCAGAAGAGGCTGAGTTTCAACACGGCTTGTAACGGCTAATCACACTCGCACCCGGTGGTATAATATGGGACCTTTTTAAGTCGTGACGTCGATGGCTCCCGCGGAGCCGAGGAGTTGCGTTGCCTCGCTTAAAATGATGATTAGCCAGCCGTAGCTTTGACCTTTTTGCCTCCTTTTTTTAAAGGTTACATATTATACCACCAGGTGTGAGTGTGATTAGATTATTATTTTTTTAAACTGCCTCTTCTGACATCACAAGTGGGCGTGTCCACCTAGACGTATGACAGTTAGATGAGTAACGTTTGCTGCAGCCCACGGGGTTAGGCTGGTAGACTGATCCATCCAACAGCTAATCACACACACCTCGTGGTATGATGTGTCACCTTTAACCAGAGTGGGTCTTTAAAACAGCTCCCCGTTCTCCCCCTTATCCAGATCTTGTCGGCGCAGCAGCTGCCGAAGCCCATCCAGACCAAGACCAGTGCCATCGTGGACCCCCAGGTGTGGGTGGAGATCCACGGGGTCTCCATCGACAATTCCAGAGACAAAACGCACCGCATCGACAACAACGGTAATCAAATCCTTTTTTTAGATATGTTTGCTGTCTTTTAAGCTACATAAGTCCATTGTTAACACAATGGAGTTTTTATTACCCACTTGATTAAGTTTACACTGGGGATATGAGGCTTAATTAATTGAAATGCCCAAAATACATATATATTTACTGTGGTTGCAAAGAAAGCCACACTATTAATAATAATAATAATGCATTTAATTTAGAGGCACCTTTCAAGACACCCAAGGTCACCTTACAGAGCATATAGTCATCATAAATCGTTTAAAAAACAAGACATTGTGGAAAAAAATAAAATAAAAAAATAAAAAAATAAGTAAATATATTAAATAAAAAAAAGAAAACAAAAACAAGACAAAACAAAACAAACAAACAATCAAAACAGTGATCAGTTAGACGTTGTGTGCGAGTTTGAACAGGTGAGTTTTGAGTTGTGACTTGAAGGTTGTAATGGTGTCTGACTGTTTTACGTGTGGGGGGAGGGAGTTGCTATTGCTTTGTTTCTTTTTATAAATGTTTTATTCTTACCCTATATGAAGTGTTGTTGTGTCTATCCCCCAGAGACTATCCACTTTATATCGATTGGAAATAAACAGACAGCTGTAGGAAAACAGTTTATCCCCTGACTAAAGGCAGATGGTTCTAGTCTGTAGCTACAAGGTGTCTGACAGCTCTCCGGCGCCCCCTGCAGGCTTCAACCCGCGGTGGGACTGCACCCTGAGCTTCCAGCTGCAGGTCCCGGAGCTGGCCCTGGTGCGCTTCGTCGTGGAGGACCACGAGCACACCGCCAAGAACGAATTTGTGGGCCAGTTCACCCTTCCTTTCACTAGCCTACGCACAGGTACACACAAGCAAAACATGGCTGCTGTTAGCATTGCAGCATTGCACTAGCTCTATTGCAAGTAGAGTTCACCTGGACTTTGCAATAGCCTCCCCCCCTTACCCCCCACACCTCTCTTATGCGCTTATTGTTTGTTGTACGTCCTGGCACTTAATGTACCCACTTATTGTATGCTGTACTTCCTGTCACTTAATGTACCCACTTATTGTATGCTGTACTTCCTGTCACTTAATGTACCCACTTATTGTATGCTGTACTTCCTGTCACTTAATGTACCCACTTATTGTATGCTGTACTTCCTGTCACTTAATGTACCCACTTATTGTATGCTGTACTTCCTGTCACTTAATGTACCCACTTATTGTATCCTGTACTTCCTGTCACTTAATGTACCCACTTATTGTATGTTGTACGTCCTGGCACTTAAATATAGTACAACTTCTTTGTAGTATATGGGGGAGGGGTCAACCTAGCAATTGTACATCCTTACTGTACCAACAACGAAATATTGTTTCTCTATCTTCTTCTACTTCTTGTTACTTGTCTTGTCGCTTTGGAAAAAAATGTAAATGTAAGTATCCACCTTGGTCTATGAATGACACTACTTCTGTGTGTGTGTGTGTGTGTGTGTGTGTGTGTGTGTGTGTGTGTGTGTGTGTGTGTGTGTGTGTGTGTGTGTGTGTGTGTGTGTGTGTGTGTGTGTGTGTGTTGTGATTTTCACACAGGTTATCGTCATATCCACCTGCTGAAGGCGGACGGCTCCAGTCTGTCGCCGGCGTCGCTCTTTATCCACGTGAAGGTGAGCCGCAAGGGAGTGCACATCAAGACGGTGTCGGCACGCTCGGCCAAAGGCAAGGTGTGACCTGCGAACGCAGCGCGGAGAAGCTCCACAACAAAGGGGAGAAACGCCAGGAATGTGATGAGAGGGAGAGAGAGCTGCTGCTGACTCAGCCTGAAGTGCCTACACAGAGCCAGCTCCACGACAGAGGAGGGACTGTGGAGGTGGTGGAGGCCTCTAGGTGATCTGTGTTGCAATGTGTTACAAAGCCGTGATGCATGAGGGGCGAGGGTTTGAGCCTCGCTTGTGCTTGTTTCTCAGCTTCACCGGCCTCGTGTCGTTACTGTTCGGCCAATACTGACCTCAAATGCGACGTTGATCTTTTTGGATCGATGAAGCGTTTTTGTAACAGAGAAACTTTTGTCTATTTTAGACTCGCGTTTTTAACTTATAGAACATCAGTATTACTAAAAAAAGAAGCTCTTAACTGTATTTTAACTTTGCTATCCTTTAAAAACAGCCAAGTGCACTCTTAATGCTTGTATTTTTGTTATGTAACATGATTTTTTAACATAATCTATTGCTGCTATATATAGAAACTACTTAATAATGGTATTCATGCAAATTAGGTTTTGCTTTGTCAGCTCATCAACCTTAAACATTTTTTTTAATGCTTACTAAGTGTTATTTTTTAAGTATTTGATTGACTGTTTATTTGATCGACCATTTACAAATTCTCGTTCATGAGAGACGTTGAAACTGTAACTTAAAAACTGTGACTGAAATCCTGACACATATAACACTACAGATCCCCAGTGTTTATTAACAGTATTATCTATATGTATATAACTATATATATATAGATATAACGTTGTTTTTCATTGAAGCTCGGGATACGCCAACTCTCATGCACGTGAAGGTTTTTAACGTCTGCCTATTACTTAAGCAGCAAAAATGCAGGTAAATTGTAGGTCATTTAAATGTGAATATATGCTGCCATATGCTACTAAAAGATAACTTAACTAATATTTGTAGGCTAGTGTGTATATATACCGTGTATAGTATTCTATAGCGTTTATACAAGGATTTTAGTACTTGCACTATATCTCATTGACATTAAACTCTTTGAAGAGAGTAATGGCACATTATGAACCACTTTATTTACTAGGTAAATAGAGCTATCACTAACCTACAAGTGGCTTTGGATAAAAGTGTCCGCTCAATGACTGCATACGTAAATGTGTCGGTCCTTTGTAATGCGAATCAGTGTTATGTTTTAACCAAGTTATATATAAGAAAGCATCCTGTTGTTTCAACAATCTGTGTGTTGTTCTCGTTTATTTCTGTCACTCCCCGGATGACACCTGTCACTCTATTTGACACGTCTCAAACAACGACAGGGGGCGGGATCACAGGAATGAATATACTCTTTATCCCCTATTGTGTTACTCAGTGCTGTCTTCACAAAGAAACATGCTTTTCAAACCATTTGGACCAACAGCAGAGCAGCTGTACTGCCAAATTACTACTCTTATGGGATGCATGTCCAAAGTATAATCATTTATGACCTTGCAATCTCTTCAAACCCCAGGATAACAACCGTTGGTTAAGATAAACTTCTTTATCCGGGTCAGGCCATTAAATGCAGATGACGTTACCTTTCTTAATGGGGAATCGGGAAACACAATATCCAGTATTGTGTGTGTTTGTGAGTGCCTTCTGTGTACCCACTAAATGTTATATGATTATATGACAATATGATTGGAGCTGAAACATAAAACCGAAAGCTGCATGAATATATTCAAATTCAACAAAGTTACAAGAGCAATAGACATAAAAGGAAGTGTATTCATTTTAAAATACATGTATGCACATGTCTCCCTCCAGAGTAGCCCACCTCTCTAACCAACAGTATGCAGGGGTGTTTAAACGAGTGGAGGGCATTTGGTGCTCATTCAAGTGATCCTTGCAGTGGGACCCTGGCTACTTGGAACACCAGCTAAAAAGTAAGGGGTGAAGTCGATTGGGTGAATGCTTTTGGGAGCAAAGTTGAATGGGAGGTAGCCGTTCAACTAATGTAGAAAAGGGTCAACACTAAAAGAAGGTTGATTGCTTGAAACAGCAAAGAGGTCCTAAGTACATTATAAGGTTAAGACGGCGTCATTGAATAAAACATAAGGCCTCCATGTTGTGGGTAAACCCTCTACAGGTTTGTGTGAGCGTTGTCGGGGACAGGAGTAACTACAACATGTCATTATCTACTACAGTAGGGAGATCAGGAGGACGTGATGGAAGACCTTTTTACCAAGGCTGGTATATATTATTCACGTTTATAAAGTAAACCAGTTTGCAGTGAAGGCTACAGAGTGAGGCGCTCTTTGCAGAAGGGGGCGGTAATGCACGGACAGCGGCCGCACCCCCCGTCGTTCAAACTGTAGAAGGAGGAGAAGAAGAAGGCGCTCCTTCACTTCCTGGTTGAAGATGGCGGATGAGAATGAGACAGCACCAATGCCGGAGAAAGAAGATTTAGAAGACCACGGGCATTGCAGCGATTGTGAAAACGAAGACCACCATTTTGACGATGGGTGAGGACACGTTCGAGTCGTTTGAAAACATTAGAAAATATTCCGCCGTGTTGCACGCATTTTCTAAATGTGTAGCAGCTAAACCCTAGGCGTGCTAGCTCTACAAGGAGCCGAGTGCCCCGATGGAAACCGTCCCGCCCACTCGGCTGCACCTTATTGGTCCGAGTGGTAGGCACTACTGCTTTGGCGCGATATGATTGGAAGGGAACGTATTCACTTCCTGGTTTGGGCGGGCCCTCGCTGTCAATTTTTATCTCGCTTCTGACAGTCGAGGGGCTAAAGCGAAGGATGGCTAAAGCCCAATCCTTCTCACAACCCGAACGCGAATTAGGGCTTCCCACTGTTTGAAGAAAATATTTACGCGTTCAATGAAACGGACATGTCATCGATGGCATATGAGTCTATCCTCTCAGAGGAGCTCAATGAAAACGTGACCTGTAGCCTCCACGCACACACACACACCCTGCAGGCTGTCAGATGTCCATTGTCTGAGTGTGTGTCTGCGAGTGTCACCAGCAGCTTTGTGTCATCTCGTTGTGGTCACCGTTCGCCCATCTGCTGCTCGTCCCCATTTCTCCTACTTGCAAAACGATTTCTTTACAATCCCGATTACTACTACTACTACTACACCCGCAATACATTGAGAACAGTTAATCGAAAGCAGGCCGGATTGAGCCTCTGGGTTTCTGCTTTTGAAGTGGGTTATTTTAAGGCTGTACTGTAGTGCAAACGGAGAACGCAGAGTTGGCTGTAGACGTTTTTTATGCGATGCTTGCTTCTGATTAACGCAATGTGTTTATAAAACAGCGTTTGTCTGTCGACATTGAAACATGCAGAACGATTAATTTAGTTGTTCTGTCACAGGCTCTTGTCTAGTGCACTCTTGCCCTGCTCTCATGTGATTCACCATCTGTCTTATGGGTACAAGAGGCGTCCATTACCCAGTCCTAATGAGATTACTCCCTTTAAGCGTACAATCTTCCTCAGTCCACGAGGGGAGGTAGTTTAGTGAGTGTGGCGTCTCTATGGCCTACTAACTAAGTAGTATGGCTTTATAAGGTCAAGGGGGTTTGGTCTGTATATCTAGACCTAGATATTTATCCAGACGTTCCAACAGATCTGCTTGCAATGTGCCTTTTTGTATTTTGTTTCGTTCCTCATATTGTATAAAAACACATGCCCTACAAATCAATACATAACCTGTGAGATGAACTAGAGACTGGCTCTCCTGTATTTTGCTATCGTCTCATCAGGGACAAGGGTCTGGGTGATGACACCGGGGCCAAGAAGAAGAAAAGGAAGCAGAGGAAGAAGAAGTCTGCTGCAACAGAGGAAGCACAGGACCCCATCGCCAAAGTACGTGGTCAAATAGACGAACGGCCGATGCAGAAGCCTCCATCCGTTTTTTCCCCGGCTCAGCCTTCCTTTTGTTTTTCATCCTCTTTTGTGGCTCAGAGGGGGGGGGGGGGTTCTGGAAAACCAGAGTGACGGCTCATTCTTTGCAATTCCTAAGCTACCTCTGGGTGGGGGGGAGGGAGGGGGACACACCAATGTTGTTCACTTTACCTGTTGTGTGGGGCAGTCGATTTGATTTATCCATCCTCCTGACGCCTGGATTTACCTTTTTCAGGTAAATTCTCTGCCCGCCGACAAACTCCAGGAGATCCAGAAGGCCATCGAGTTGTTCTCAGTAGGCCAGGGCCCTGCCAAGACCATGGAGGAGGCCAGCAGGAGGAGCTACCAGTTCTGGGACACGCAGCCCGTGCCCAAGCTAGGTGAGGCCCGTCACACGGCCCCGGTGGGGAACGGGTTTGATTTGTTTGCTTGAAAAGGTTGCGGCTTTATTTGCATAATACGTGTACATGTACAAAGGAGCACATGGGCATGATATGCAAATGTAAATGGGTCGTTTTTTTTTACTTTCAGAGTTTAACCGTCCAATATAGAAATTGGCCCCGTGTTGTAATCGTCTTCAATGACGTGGAATAGTCCTGTGTGTCTACCAGTTCCTCGTGATCACTAAGGCCTCCAGTATAGTCGCCGTGACGCACGGACAGTCCGCGTGCGGCCATGGCATTCGTACTCTCCCCTTGGCCATTTTACAGTGATGTGTATGTGCAGTGACAGACGTCATATTACCTCTTAACCGTGTTGGAGAGCCGTGATGACATCATCTTCGGTTTTGCGGACGTTGACCATGCGTTAAACTAGGGTCACCCCTTCCCCTTCCCCCTTGAAAACAAGGGGGAGGGGTAAGGGGAAGGGGTAAGGGGTAGAAATGGGATTGGGCCTTAAAGTGTCCTCCTCTTCCCCTGCCAGGCGAGGTGGTGACATCGCACGGCTCCATCGAACCGGACAAGGACAACATCCGCGAGGAGCCCTACACACTACCCCAGGGCTTCTGCTGGGATGCTCTGGATTTGGGCGACCCTGCAGTGGTAAAGTCTATATTCAAACACCTGCATGACACTGCTATGTATCTGCCTTGGGATCCTTTTCTTTGTTTATTGATTTGGCCCGTGTCCATAGCTCGGGACAGAAACTTGTTTTTGAGGGTGAAGCAGTTCACTTGATTCAGGGATGGGTCTGTTATGATTGCTGTGGGGTTTAGAGGTTTTTGGAGGGGTTTCATAAAACTTCCGATTTTTTTGGTGTCGGAATGAAAACTGTGGCCGAGTTCAAACGGAGCCAAAAGGGAAAACCATAGACTGTGTGTTCTTGTGTGTGCACTCTTTCTATTCGGCTCAAATCGAAATTCATACAAAGCATATTTGTTCAAAGCAATAACCGCTGAGGTGTGGTGGGGAAGCACGCACGTTGAGCAGATGCAAAGGCCAATGTGCGTAGCTGATAGAGCCCCTCTCTGATGTTAAAACAGACGTCACAGTTCACATTTTCACATCAGTTTGGGACTTAAAGATGCAGTGTGGAGAATTTAGTGGCAACTAGCATAACGGACATGGATTAAATATTCATAAGTACCTTTTTTTGAATTGGTGTATAATCCCTTTTTCGTTACTGTCGAATAAGCCCGTTATATCCAAATAGGGACGGGTCCTCTTCCAAGGAGGCCGCCATTTTGCTACAGTAGCCGAGAACAAATTTACTTAATTTACTTACGTAAACTATGATTTACAGCTTTTCAGACAGAATAACGAAATACAATTTATAGATCCATCAAGGAGCCTCATCATTTGACGCTCGGCTACTCGTTGCTGTCGTAGACGATGACGTCGTTCTGGAAGTACTGACCCCTTACAGGCCACTGTAGCTTCTGCTGCGTTGTGGGAAAGGGAGAGGTGAGGGGGGGTGGGGTGGGGTGGGGTGGTATTGAGTTGGTTGCGATCTGCAACCTCGCCCCTAGATGCATCAAAGTCCTACACACTGCGCCTTTAAGGCTGAACGGAATTGATGCAACTCGCCCCCCGTACCTTGCCTCCTCCTAACGACGTTTCCTGTTTCGCTCTCCATCCTGTAAACGCAGCTGAAGGAGCTCTACACGCTTCTCAACGAGAACTATGTGGAGGACGATGACAACATGTTCCGCTTTGACTACTCGCCCGACTTCCTGCTTTGGTAACCGTTCTGTGTCCGACTTCTGTAATGTCATTGTTCATCCAATTAATTGATGGATGGATGGAGAAAGTGTGTGTGTGTGTGTGTGTGTGTGTGTGTGTGTGTGTGTGTGTGTGTGTGTGTGTGTGTGTGTGTGTGTGTGTGTGTGTGTGTGTGTGTGTGTGTGTGTGTGTGTGTGTGTGTGTGTGTGTGTGTGTGTGTGTGTGTGTGTGTCCTTGTATGATTCCTTCATGCGCTGTGCTCTGGCCTCAGGTCGCTGCGTCCCCCCGGTTGGCTGCCTCAGTGGCACTGCGGTGTGAGGGTCATCTCCAATCAGAAGCTGGTGGGCTTCATCAGTGCCATCCCGGCCAACATCCGCATCTACGACGTGTGAGTGAACTACCTCTGATCCAGTTTTTTCATTTTTTTTTGTCATTTTGAAGTGGACCAGGGTTACATTCTGTGCTGAACTTATGCAAGCCGTCCTGTAACTATAGTTAGTTCTGAATATCCGTTTGAAGACGGATTAGCCGATTTTATTTGAGAAGCATTTTTGGTCATATTTGATTAGGCCCGAATGAAATTATTGAATGGTCTCCAGGTTGCTAGCCTGTGGGTATTACCAACCGCGTCTAGAGGCATTTTGGTCTGCTCCCCTTGGAAAATGAAAACGAGATGTTCCAAACATTTGTGATTTGTTCTGGAGCTTAATATGATCTGATAATGTCATTAATTTGTGTTCTTTATTTTTTTTTTACCCATTTTAGGGTTAAGGAAATGGTGGAAATTAATTATCTGTGCGTTCACAAGAAGCTCCGCTCTAAAAGAGTGGCTCCGGTGCTGATCCGAGAGATCACCAGACGGGTCAACCAGCAGGGCTTCTTCCAGGCCGCCTACACGGCCGGAGTGGTGCTGCCCAAACCGGTGGGCACCTGCAGGTAGGGCAGACCCACCCTCTCACTTTATCCTTCCCATTGTACGACCTCAGTCACTGGATCATGTCGGATGTTTTGAAGACTGCTTCATTCAAATATGTCAATTTAGTATGCGTTGTATTTAAAAAAAAAAAATAGGATCACCTTGTTTTTTTAAGCGTTTGTTTTTTTTGGAATGTAAAATATTTTCCTTTTTTCTTCGGTGTGTGTGTAGGTACTGGCATCGCTCGCTGAACCCCCGCAAGCTGATCGAGATCAAGTTCTCCCACCTGAGCCGCAACATGACCATGCAGCGCACCATGAAGCTGTACCGACTGCCTGAGGTAGATGGGGTCATACCGTAGTGTGTGAACTATAGTGACCTCGTCATCACATCGGTCACCCTCCCCCCCCCCCTTTAAATGGGACGTATTATACTACCAGGTGTGAGTGTGATTTAGTTTTGAAAATGTGCAGCTGCTGACATCACAGGTGGGCGTGTCCACCTAGACGTTCGACGCATAGATGAGCAACGTTTGCTACGGTCCACTGGGTCGGCTGGTAGAGCGATTCTACCCAGCACACATCTAGGTGGACACGCCCCCCCTGTGATGTCAGAAGCTGCACATTCTCATAACGGCTTGTAGCGGCTAATCGCACTCGCACCTGGTGGTACAACATGTCCCCTTTAGCGTATCGCATCGTCCACCCCCTCCTTCCCTGTCAGACCCAGGGGGGGGGCCTACCTGACTCTGATGGGACCTGGCTCTTTGTTGTCCCTCTCTGACCCTTTGACCTTTTAACCTCCGACCCCCGCCAGGCCCCCAAGACCCCGGGGCTGCGGCCGATGACCAGGAAGGACGTGGCGGCGGTGCACCGCCTCCTGGGGGAGTACCTGGCCCAGTTCCACCTGGCCCCCGTGCTGAACGAGGAGGAGGTGGCCCACTTCCTGGTGCCCCAGGAGAACATCATCCACACCTACGTGGTGGAGGTGAGCTCCGACGTCAGCCGGCGCCCGCCACTCCATTATGGCAAAAATCATAATCACGATTATTTTGGTCGTTATTGAAATCACGGTTATTCAAACGATTATTTTTTAGTTTGAAAACAATTAGTATTTATTCAGCATGTTGCTCCGATATTTTTTTTTGTAACTGAGAACTTTGAAATTTCGCCTTTTATTAAAAATAAAAAAAAATAATAAAAAAAAAATTGTCAAAAAGAAAATGTTCCAATCAAAAATAATATACAGAAATGTATCCACCTTTTCGGCCCTTTTTATAAAAAAAAAATAATAATAAAATAATAAATATATATATTAACATAATCGAGTTTTTCGATGTGTATGTATATATATATATATATATATCGAAAACTTGATTATGTTAATTTTGTGGTCGTATGACGCTGATATCGAAATCGCCATCAAAATTTGATTAATCGCCCAGCCCTAACGTCAGCCTTCCGGTGCATGGATCTGAAGCTCTGTTCCGATCAGATCTGAGGCTCCAGGATTCGTGGTGGTGGTGGTGGTGGTGGTGGTGGTGGTGGTGGTGGTGGTGGTGGTGGTGGTGGTGGTGGTAGTGTTAATGGATTTAAAATCCCTACTCTTAAGTCTATAATGTCCTTATTGCCATTTCAACATCCCTGCTTGCGTCTCTAATGGCCTACTGATATGGGGCTCTCTCTTGGGTTGTCATGTGCACTATACATTTTACAGGGAAATCTCCTTTTTAATCTTTTCCGGGAGGTCAAAACTACATGTGCTTCATCCCCAGTGATTAATTTTCCTCAGTATCGTGGGTGTGGTGTTGCCAGTAACATTCAGTCCATTTCGTATTCATCTCAAAAAGGGTTGATGTACACCTTTTCTGGCCGTCTTTTATCGTCTAATATTCTAAAGTCATTTGATCAAGGAGGATATCTGCTGACGCACTTGCATTCAGAACCAGTGCTGGGACAATCAATGGAAGCAGCTACTTAAATACCATTTATCACCGCAATCACAGATGTAGGATCGGGTTATTGGATTGGCTATAGAAAAACACAACCCATAATGATTCCTTTTTATGGCAACAAAAATAGATGGCTTAAAGGGAAACCGATACAAAATGGAAGAAGACAGTCAATCATTATACCATCATTAGACAGTCTTATGATGTTTCATCCGCGTACAGAATCAACATTATGTTATCATTTTTTTTAAGAAATGAACTTGTTCGCCTCTTTGCCGCAGCCTCTGTGTGAACAGTCTTCAGCCTAGAGACTAGGGATCGACCGATATATCGGTCGGCCGATATTATCGGCCGATATTCGCGGTTTTTACGTGTATCGGTATCGGCCGATACGAGGCTGATTTTCGCAGATTATTATTATTATTATTTTTTTTTTTTTACTTGTTCTACCTCACCTGTTTTTAATATTTTTTAAATATTGTTCATCTACTTGTTCTTACTTGTTCTACTTCACCTGTTTTTACTATTTGTTAAATATTGTTTTTTATATTGAAGAAAAAAATAATAATAAAAAAAAAAAAAACGGCTCAAGAAAATCGGTATCGGCGTATCGGCTAAGGCTGAGGAAAAAATATCGGTATCGTATCGGCCCTAAAAAATCGGTATCGGTCGATCCCTACTAGAGACATGGAGTTATCAGGAAAACGATAATAATAATAATAATAATAATAATAATAATACATTTTATTTATAATGCACTTTATATTCAAGAATCTCAAAGTGCTTCAGAGAAAAAAAACAAAAAAAAAAAAAACGATTCTACGTGATATCTACGTAGTCAAAGGTTGAACATGGGTGTTTCTGTGCGGCTGCAGGGTGTTCCAAACAAAGTGAATGGGAAATGCATGACGGTTCTTTGCAAAAACAAACTAATCGTTACTCACTCTAAAGAAGACCTGGTCGTCAGTGCTTTCCTTATTATGGGCTTGCTGCGGTCGTGTTGTTGGCGGTGACCAAGCTCGTAAACGAGACTTGGTTTCAAAAAGGAGGACGTTGATATGGTGCTCGGAATCTATTCTCTCTCCCTCCCCCTTTTTTTTTTCCTTTAGAAACTTTTTCTGGGAACATAATACTTATGCTTCTGTTGATATTTGAACAACTATCGACTGGATGTTACCGTGACAACGCAAAACAAAATATGCTCAAAGCTCCGTGGAAGATTATGACATTTCGACTGAAGAACGACATCAATTACCTTATTGCCATAAGTAACTAATATCTAATCATAGTTGGCAGCTGTGGTGACGTGGTTACATAAAACGTAACGTTTGTAATAACTAGGGATGCACCGAATATTCGGCCACCGAAAATGGCCCAAAACATAACGTTCGGTTTCGGCCGAAGGAGTAAAAAGGCCAAAAATAATACATTTTTATTTTTGATCAAATAAAATGAAATTGTTTTACTCATTTATTTAAAGGTACATTGTTGTTAAATTCTTGCTATACGGTCTGCTGGAATGTTAGAAAACGTTCAGTATTAAATAAATATTTTGTATCAAATTTGTAATTGATTTTTGGCAAGACAAAAAAGTTTATAAAGGACATTTAATTGTTCGATTTGTGCAATGGTGAAAGATTAAAGCAGCAGAAGCCAAGCAGGTTTCGGCCAAGAATTTATTTCGGTGCATCCCTAGTAATGACCTCATCTTTGTCCCTCGGGGGACAGACGGAAGGCAAGGTGACGGACTTTGTGAGTTTCTACACGCTGCCCTCCACCATAATGAACCACCCGGTGCACCACAGCCTGAAGGCGGCCTACTCCTACTACAACGTGCACACTACCACCTCCCTGCTGGACCTCATGTCTGACGCACTCATCCTGGCCAAAACGGTGAGCTGTGTGTGTGTGTGTGTGTGTGTGTGTGTGTGTGTGTGTGTGTGTGTGTGTGTGTGTGTGTGTGTGTGTGTGTGTGTGTGTGTGTGTGTGTGTGTGTGTGTGTGTGTGTGTGTGTGTGTGTGTGTGTGTGTGTGTGTGTGTGTGTGTGTGTGTGTGTGTGTGTGTGTGTGTGTGTGTTGAATTCATAGTAGTCATTACATTGTTTCTAACAATTGAGATTAGTATTTGTTGACCTGCCTGTGATTGGGGGTCTCTGTGGTGCGTTGCAGAAAGGGTTTGATGTCTTTAACGCACTGGATCTGATGGAGAACAAGACTTTCCTGGAGAAGCTCAAGTTCGGGATCGGTGATGGAAACCTCCAGTATTACCTGTACAACTGGAAGTGTCCCAGTATGGGCTCGGAAAAGGTACTGTGGCTTTTTGTTTTTGCCGCTTATTTTTTTCTTTGGGCCATTGATGAAGCCTAGGCTTTTTCTGATATGTCTTTTTTTGATTTTTTTTATAATTCGAGACAAACTTCAATTGAACCATTTCCCCCACGCACACACACACACACATTGCGCTGACGCAAACAAACACATTGCACACACAAACACGCAAACAAACGCGTTGCACGCACGCACACATTGCACACACACTAACGGGTTTCGTGCACTGTCACCTCGGCAGGCTGGGGTGAGTTTGAATCAATAGGACGTGATGTGATGACATCCTAACACGCCGCCCCCCCCCCTCCCTAACAGGTTGGCTTGGTGCTCCAGTGACAAGCCCCGCCCCTCCTCGTTTGCGGTCCCCAACGAGCGTCACCGATAGGCCAGGAGACCACGCCCACGCACTGACCACCCGGGACACGATGGACGACGGGACGTCCCGGTTCAGGAGAGGAACACCTTGCAACGACACCCGTTTTTACTTTTTGACCTTCTGAACTTTGAGCTGCACTACTGCTGCCAGGCAGGGTCTGGGAGGGTGGGGGGTGGTGGTGTCGTCCTCCACCCTCCCTCCCTCCCACCCTCCATCACATGGACCTGAAGCCATTGTAGTTGCCATCCCAGATGACTGCATAACATGGGGGAAGCGTGATTGTACCAACACACTCTGATTCAGACACACACACAGTTTGCAGGATAGGCGGCGAGCTCAAACAGCCCACCGTCGGGAGTATTGACGAGAATCCAAGAAAATAAATGTGTATATAATATAATCCACCATAGCAGGTAAATTATGCGCTAACATGTACACACGATAACTCATTGTTTTAGTTTGTTTTGGAAGGTTGGAAGTGTGCGTGTGTTTTACATTGAAATGGAATTACAAAAACAAGTCATTCTTAAGTTTTAGCGGTGAAGACAAAATCAACCTGATTTAAATATATGAAAAAAAGAAATGTGATTTAAAAAAAAAAAAAATACCAAAAGTGGGCAAGAGACAGGGATTCGGTTACCCTGGTTTTTCCATGCAGAGATGCCACGAACGCGTCTGTTTTAACGGGTACTTTTGAGTTTGGCTCCACCTGCATAAGGTGTTTCTGCTGGTACTGGCGTTTATCCTTTGGAATACTTCTTTACACTTGTATTAACTTTCATGCCACAGTCTACAGCTTGCTACACTAACCGGAAACCGTGTTTGAAAGAAAATAAAAAGATGAAAAAGACGTTCATTGGATGAGTTGTTCAGCAAAGTCCTCGTGAACTGGCCCGACCGTTTGGACGTGATTGAGTTGGTTCATGGTCAGAAATCAATGATCAAGTCGGTATCAGATGCTTGTATCGAATACAATCCGGTAAAGTGTTTCCTATGTCAAGTGTTGCTCGGAGAGAATGATGGTCAAATGGGGATATAACGCAGGAAAAGAAAGAAGGTGCGTTCGGTGGATCTGTTTTCCTTTTTTAAGCAAAGAAATCAAATAAATTTGTTGCTGTGCGGTTGGCCTTTTTAATGCCCATGGGGGGTTCATTGTTTCTCGGTCTTTTTTATATTAATATTAAAACATGTTTGTCGATGTATGAAGTAGGCCTACATTTGCAATTTGTAGTGAAGTTTTGGTGTTTTTAATGTTTTTAATCAAGTGAAGAGCACTCAACGCTCCATCGAACCCCCGACCATTCTTACCTGTAAGGTGTGTCGGTGGGCGTGGCTAAAGGTCTAGGGGCGATCGTCGACGTCACAGCGGAGTAAATAAATAATGGAAAAAAAGTAAATTAAACTTGTTTGGAAGGCAGTGAGTTTGACTTATTGCACCCTCAATGTTATTTATTCGGCTGATACACTTTTAATATGTAGGAATTTGCGTTTAGCTCCAAAGCTTGTCATGTGACTTGGTCGTTATGTCGAAGACAAATAACTTAACAAGCTGGAATATTAAATACTGAAATACACTCAGATCATTCAAATATAACACAACACAATCAATCTGTTGATCCCGCAAATCTATTGTCTATAAAAACACTTCATGCGTCAAGTAAATGTGAAGTGGGGAAAGTAACATAATGTACAATCCTTTGACAGTTCCAGTTTCGACCTTTCACCTCGTCCCTCACACATGTGGTCTCAACAGTAACGACTGTCATTGGCTCCTCGACCGCAGCCCAAGCGAGCTGATTGGCCGACGTCACCACCCAGCAGGGGCGCTCGACAGACCCGTGGATTCGGGTCATACACCGAGCAGCAATGTTGCCAGATTGGGCGGTAAATCTGGCCCAATCTGGCAACACTGCTCAGCAGAACCAGTCACCACCAGACCTTGCCCCTTCCACCACGGAAATTGAGCAAGGCAGCCCCTGTGCTCGAACCTCAATCATGTGGATCGCCATAGCTTTGATTTGTCTCGCTTTAGTCATATTTCTTCTGAAATACGTCTTTAGCCCCACGGGTCCCAACCCCTTTGATGTAGACACGCGTGAACCTGTGAGACCGATCGTTTTCGACAAGAAGGAGAAAAAGAAAGTTCTGAAGCAAGGTGAGCCGATGTGGTGATAACGCTGTCAGTGGTCTCTTACCATAGTTGCGTCTTTCCTGCTCCACTCAATATTATCCTTGCACGCCTTTCATATTTCCCCGTTCATATTCCGTTTCATAACGATACCGCGACATGCAAGTTACTAACGTTTGCATTTGAGTGAGTCGTTCCTCTTTTGGAGTAAACTTTGATACTTGTATTACTAACTATTGGTAGTGCTTGGACATCATATTGCCTTGATGCATACATAATATGTAATTTACATTGAGTGAGTAGTACTACATTTGAGTGAGTTGTACTGTTTTGCAGTACTACTTTGATACTTGCATTACTAATAGTGCTTGGATATCAGCAGCTTATTATTATTATTATTTGCATTACGGGCCGGTGTTACACCGAATTTTCTTTTCTTGATACTAACATTAATTTTAAACAGCGTTTTACGAAGTAGCCTATAATAGAAAATGCTCAAAGGTAAATCAGACTAGCATTTTATGGGGAAAGAAGCAACGGTGATGGTCCGTAGTACTAAACGCCCTATCCATTGTATGGGTCTGTAAAATGCTAATCAAATCAAATGTATTTATTAAGCACCTTTGATAAAAAGGTAAGGGGTTGGAGGGAGATTTTATGTTTTATTTATGTTTTTTTCATGCATGCCTGTCTACGCTTCAAACTCGTGCATATTGCAGAACATATGCAGCAGCGTATCACCGGTACACACCGGTATTTAATTGTATATTTGGCTATCAATGGCTATCCAACAGTATTTCATGCAGTCTTACGGTTTTTATTCCAGGTTTTCTGACCAGTAAAGTACCAGCCAATCTAGATGTCATCATCGTGGGCAGCGGGATCGGTGGACTCGGG
This sequence comes from Gadus macrocephalus, assembly GCF_031168955.1. Classification (NCBI taxonomy): domain Eukaryota; kingdom Metazoa; phylum Chordata; class Actinopteri; order Gadiformes; family Gadidae; genus Gadus; species Gadus macrocephalus. The sequence continues at coordinate 1,775,761 of NC_082383.1, forward strand.
CTGGGTGTGCTGCTCGCCAAGGTGGGGAAGAAGGTGCTGGTTCTGGAGCAGCACGACCGGGCCGGCGGTTGCTGCCACACCTTCACCGAGAAGGGCTTCGAGTTTGACGTTGGTAAGATTACTTTTTTTTTTCTTTCTTTTTTTCTTTTTTTACATATGTCAGCCGTCATGTGACTATAATTTGTTTGTAATGTCTATTTGAAGAAGGAATAGGTAATTTATTTGAGAAGCATTTTGGTTGAAGCAATATATGAGCAAAAATGAAAACCTATATCCCAACAGCACAAATCAGATGCTCTGACAAAAAGAAGAAAAACCTTGTATCCGTCTATCACACACAGGCCTGCAATAAGCCTGTCCAATCATATGATTTGGCCTGATTGAAATTATTGAATTATTGAATTTGTTCACCGTCTGCCTACCTCGTACGAATGTCCCTCCAACGTGCGACAGTTTGCGTGTCTAACCTTGACCTTTTCTTCCCACCCTTCCCCCGTCTCCTTCCCCCTCAGGGATCCACTACATCGGCGACCTGTTGGAGCACAAGCCGTTCCGCTGCATGCTGGACCAGATGACCAACGGGCAGCTGCAGTGGGTACCCCTGGACAACCCCTTTGACCAGGTGGTGCTCGGGCCGCCGGAGAACCGGCGGGTGTACCCCATCTACAGCGGGAAGGACCGCTTCCCCGATGAGCTCAAGCGTCTCTTCCCCGGTGAAGACCAGGCCATCGACGAGTACATGAGGCTGGTCAAGGTACTGCAGGCATTTCTTGCCTTATTCTTTTTATACATTGATGAAATGCAAGTGAGTGTAGGAGTACATGCGAGAGTAAGACGTCTAGAAAGAAAAGTGTGTAAGGGGAAAGGTAATGAGTCAAAGTTCATTGGATGAACACTTTCCAAGGTCATAAACAACAATCTTGTGAGATTATCACACAGTGCTATCCAATGCAGAGGTGCAGAGTTCATTCACAGCTGTTTATGCTAGTTCTGTAGCCTTGAGGGGGAAGATGTATTTCTACTATCTTGTGTGATTCCCAGGCCGGGACTCGAATGACGTCTTGTTTTGTGCACTTGTGCCCTTGATTCACTTCATCCACTAGCTGGTTTGAACCAGCGGATCAACAGCCCTTGAGGGAAATATGATGTCAACATTGTTCTCTTCGGGTCCTATTTGATTGTGCCTGGCCTGTCAAATGAACGTCTGTGTGCCTGTTTGTTGTTCTTCCCACAGAAAGCAGGAAGAGGCATCTGGATGCTGGCCTTCCTTAAGATCTGCCCCCTCCCTGTGGCCAAGTTCCTGGTGTACACCGGCCTGGCCAACCGCCTGTCATTCTTCTTCAAAATGTCGTCCCGCAGCCTCACGGAGGTGGTCAACGAGCTGACGGAGAACAAGGACCTCCGGGCAGTCTTCGCCTACATCTTTGGAACCTACGGTAGGGGCGATTTCCCCCCAGCGTGCCCGACTGGGGTACCTGCATGTCGAGGACAACAGTGTGTCTCTCTAGGCGTGTGTCTTTGGAGTGGCAGTGTCTCGGGGGGGTAGAGCTGATGGACTTGTAACCGGAAGGTTGCTGGTTCGATTCCCGGCTCCTACTTAACGGAGCCCAGAGGTGTCCCTGAGCGAGAAACTTAACCCAAACGAGCTGTCGTCTGTGCATGGTTGACACCGTCATCGGTGTGTGGATGTAAGGCAATAACGGGTGAATTTGAGGCAATAGTGGGTCAATGTTACGCAAGAATTGTAAAGCTTTTTGAGTGGGCACTGGTTAGAAAAGCGTTGTATAAATGTAGTCTGTTTTACTTTTTCGTCTTTTGGTTTTGAGCATCTGTCCTCCGCTGTCCTCGGCAGGAAACATTCCAAAGGACACCAGCTTCTCCATGCACAGCCTTCTGGTCCGCCACTACTGGAACGGCGCCTGGTACCCCAAGGGCGGGGCCAGCGAGATCGCCTACCACATGATCCCCATCATAGAGAAGGCGGGCGGGGCTGTTCTGGTGCGGGCCCCCGTCAACCGTATCCTGTTCAACAAGGCCAACGAAGCCTTTGGTGCGTGGAGAACACTCACTCACCCACTCACTCACTCGCTCGCCCGCCCACTCACTCACTCACTCACTCACTCACTCACTCACTCACTCACTCACTCACTCACTCACTCACTCTCTCACAAATGCAAGCTTTCTTGCTGGATGGATCCGTCGCTCATGATAAATATAACGTTTGTAAGTCACTTTTATCTACAATGTCTTGCAATACTCAGAGTGGATTTTTTAGCACGAAAGAGTCCAGTGGGAACCAGTAGTATTAAGGCCCTGCTTTACTGATGGAGAGAATGGGGGGAAAAATATAGTTCATAATTACTACAAGTATGTTGTTTATATGTTATACTTGTGTCCCCGTTCAACTTATCCCTTTACTGGTAAAGCGTCCCAGCTTACCAATCCCAGCCAGAAAAACAAAAGTCCAAGTCTAGCAGAAGGCCCGGAATGTGATAGGATGCGCTCACACTGTTCCTGCTCCTGGCTACAGGTGTGAGCGTGATGAAGGGGCAGGAGGAAGTCCACATCCACGCCCCCATGATCATCTCCAACGCCGGCATCTTCAACACCTACCAGAAGCTGCTGCCCAAAGAGCTCCAGGCAATGCCAGGTCAGTGACCCACAAAGCAGACTGTAGATGTTAATCTACAGTCTGATTTGTAACATCTAAACAGAGCCTGGATGTTAATTTACAGTCAAACCGACTTTACCTTTTAATCTACAGTCTGATGTGTAACATCTAAACAGACCCTGGATGTTAATCTACAGTCGAACCGATTTTACCTTTTTAATCTATAGTCTGATGTGTAACATCTAAACAGACCCTGGATGTTAAAGGTTGTATCAGCGATTCTGATTGAAACATAAAGTATCACATTCATCTGCTTTTTCCTCACGATCCGCTAGCTGCCCGTCCCATAAGCAGGCTGTCAAAAAAACTGCGTCTCTCTAGGCAGCCTAGGCTCCGAGATCGCACACAAAAACAAATGCTACCAACACCTCAAAATCAAAATAAACAGTGTTCCAACCAATCACAGACAAGTGGTGGGTGTTGTGGTGTTTCGCGCTCGCGCACGCGAAGTGGTAGCTACAAATTCCTGTTGCATTTTCATGCACGTTCATGAAAATGCGCGTCCATGATCATTTTCAAAACACGGAAGGGAGGGGCTAGCTGGCTGTTTGTTCGGAATCTCGCGACGGAAGTCAAAGCAACCAGAATCGCGGATACAACCTTTAATCTACAGTCAAACCGACTTTACCTGTTAATCTACAGTCTGATGTGTAACATCTAAACAGACCCTGGATGTTAATCTACAGTGAACCGATTTTACCTTTTAATCTATAGTCTGATGTGTAACATCTTAACAGACTTTAGATGTTATTCTAAAGTCTGACGAGCACAAATCTGGTTGAACGGGTTATTATTTACAAATGTTTTACTTTCTGGTGGGATGCCGTTTCCAACCAGAAAGTATGTATCAGGGACGAGTGACCCACCAGCCATCCTCCATGTCCTATATAATTATTTTCTTTACTCATTCAATTCCTGCGGCTCCGTTTTGTGAAGCTCCCCTGTTGTCCATGTGAACGTTACAGCCATCCAGGAGCAGCTGGGCATGATGAAGAACGGCGAGGGGGGCCTGAGTATCTTCCTGGGTCTCAACGGAACCAAGGAGGAACTGGGCCTGGACGCGCAGAACTACTGGGTGTTTGCAGAGAACAACTATGACGAACTGTAAGTCATCATGACTCATCATAATCGCCTCTTATTCTTTGCGGATTATGATGCCATACACTAAAAAGGCATGTTAAGTTTACATTGAATGCAACCGGCCATCCGTAACTGCGCAGTGTTTGGAAAACGTTGCATACCAAACACTGATTCATTCATATAAATGTAATTAACATGTTTATAATCGTAATAGACTTATTACGATTTATATCTCCATGCCGGAGGCTGATGCATGAAATACATAAAGTAGACAAAGAATATATCAAATGTAATATGATATAACATCTGAGACAAAAGTTACATTTCAGTTAAGCCAGTGCTTCCTCCGACCGACCAAGCCTGCGTCCACGTTTTCTTGAGTGTCTCGTGGGACAGTTAAACCGGTATAACCTGTCCATCTCAGGGTGGAGGCATACTCCAAGGGGGAGCGGGAGGAGTCCGCGAGGAAGATTCCCCTCCTCTTCCTGGCCTCGCCGTCGGCCAAAGACCCCACCTGGGAGGAGCGGTCCCCAGGTACAGAGACCCCCCCCCCCCCCCCCCCCCCACATCCCAATGCCAAGGGAACCTGATTTGTCGTCATGTTTCTGCATCTTTGTGGTCTGGTTCTTGTGGCTCCTGTTTCTGTCCGTGTGGGATTCCCCAGGTGAACCCGGTTTGTCCTGGTCGTGTCTGGATCTTTGTGGTCTGGTTCTTGACTCGCTTGTTTCTGTCTGTGGTTCTCCAGCTGAACCCGGTTTGTCCTGGTCGTGTCTGGTTCTTGACGTTCTTAGTTCTGTTTGTGGCTCTCCGGGCTGAACCCGGTTTGTCCCCCTTGTGTCCTCCCGCGGTTCTCCAGGCAAGTCCACGCTGAGTCTGGTGAGCTTCGCCAAGTACGAGTGGTTTGAGGAGTGGGTGGACGACAAGGTGGCCAACCGGGGGGCCGACTACAAGGACCTGAAGCAGGCCTTCATCAACACGGCCCTGGACGTGGTGATGGACGTCATGCCCAAGATCACCAGGGACAAGGTGAGGAACCGTGGGCAGATTTATGTTGCTACCACCAGGGACAAGATGAACGCTGTCCACTGGCAACTGTTGTTATGCCATTTTTATACGCCCACTGGTTATAAGAAAGTGTGTGTGTGTGTGTGTGTGTGTGTGTGTGTGTGTGTGTGTGTGTGTGTGTGTGTGTGTGTGTGTGTGTGTGTGTGTGTGTGTGTGTGTGTGTGTGTGTGTGTGTGTGTGTGTGTGTGCGGTGCGTTCGCGCTACTCAGGTTGTTAGGCTATAACGCTCACCTGTACTCAGCTCAGTCAAACCATTTCACTGAATATTGGATTCCCCTTTGACCTACTCCAGGGGCCTGTTCTATGAACCTCGATTTGAGGGTTAGCGAGGTATGTTGAGCTCAAAGCCTGGGTTAGCTGGACCACGAAAGTCGATCTCTATAAGCGTCGCTGTATCACCATGGTGACTCGCAACCAAACCTGGTCGGGAGCAGCTTTTCAGCGAGTCTACCCGGAGATCGGCTACTTAAATCGGCGAGCGCAGCTTCCTAGCCCCTCCTCCGATAATGGCGTCACCCTTTGTGGGTGTTCCCGTGGACCTCGGCGCACTTATCGTACAGGCGTCTCTCCGGAGACAGAGGGTTTTTCGGGACGGAACCGATCCCTTGGCATTGTCTGACGATATTCTTTATGAGAGATACAGATTCTCATCAGCAGGTATTCGTTATTTGATCGTCCTTGTTGGACCGTATGTAGGCAATGCAATGCTACACAAAGAAGCCGTGCACTTACTGTTGCGCAGTGTGTCTGTGTTTCAAGTTCAAAGGTGGCCCCACGTTCAACGTACATTAACCTTGGAGAGTCAAGTGCCGTGTTGTCCATTATCCCTTACATAACCGCTATGTCAGTGACACAATTAGGCCTAGGTATTTTTTATTCTACAAATTCATATTATAGCTGTGAGAATTGTTAAGAAAAATCACGTCCATAGTCGCCCTGGAGTCACAGGGCGACAGAGTCTCCTGCAAGAATCAGGGAAACCTATACATTCTTTCCAAAAATTAAACATTTAGAAGAATACGTGTTACTTTGCTTTGAAAGTTATATACCTCTGATTGGAGATTGATTTTCGATGGCTCCTCCAAAATGATGTTTGTACCTTTAACAAAAAATGACACAATTATTTTACACTCAATCATTTCACATTTGATTAGCAAGACAATTATTTATGTCCATTGCCAATACATGAATACATACAAATTACAAACGCCTTGGATGTCGAGGCAGTGGGGTCAGAGGACATCCCCCCCCCCCCCTCCACCATCATTGGCCGACCTCCGTTATTGGCGAGAGCCAGCTCCTCCGAAGTGGTGAAGGGCGGTGGAGCGGTCCCCCTCCCAGTCGTATTAATTTGGGTTTTCTTTTTATTTGCTACCGGTAATCAACATGAGATTAAAGGTTGGAGCCTAGGCCATTGCAAATCATAGGCTAGATTCACCTGAAATTATTCAAATGGTGGCTTACAACTTACCACATTGAATAATATTTTTATATTTATTTTTGGCTTGGCCCCAGGTTCGTAGGAGCGTGCTGGCACCACATCTATGGGGGTAAAACGTATGATGATACGTGATATATTTTAGACAATATGCAGAATCTTTTCACTCACAAATTAACACGGTGGGCTATTTTTTGCCAGCACGCCACCCTAGCCATATTACGGGCAACCGTGTTCCCCTTGGCTGTGATTTGAACTTTGAATTCCTCGTAGGAGTTAATAATAATACACTGCTCGCCTTGGGTGAAATACACCGCTCTCGCTCAATTCATTTTGCATAAGGGTGAGTCAAATAACGCGAGAAACGCCCCTTTTATGTGAACGCGCGTTGAACCTAAAGCGGAAAAACCTGGTTCAACTAATTGAATCTAAAGTGAGCGTCGTGGTACCATTTAACTCTGATTGCGAGTTGCGTCTCTGCCGAGCCACGTTTTCCCAAGAAAGCCTGGGTATGTTCAGTGAGGTTCGTGGTATACCCCCCTGGTATCTGAACACTATTGTGTTCTATTATAGCACCTTCAGTAAAGATCTTTGTCTATCCTTTTGTTTTGTACTTCACCTGCAATGGACCTCTAAGAACAGCATAAAAAAAATACTATACTATTAAGTTAGCACCTTCATGATCACTTCCTGCCTCTGTGTGCGTTTTAAAGATTGCGTTCGTCGACGCTGGGACACCCGTCACGAACAACCACTACATCGGAGCGCCGAGGGGAGAGATCTACGGCGCCGACCACGGCATCGAGCGCTTCAGCGCTAAGCTGAACGCCACCATCAGACCGCAGACGCCGCTGAAGAACCTCTACCTGACAGGTCAGTCTGCCTGACCGCCACGCGGCAGCCAGGACGTGGTGTGGGTTAGCTGAGTCATGACCTGGGTTGATCGGTTGTCATAATATACATCTCGTATTGTATGTCTTTTGGACATACTATTTGAAAAGTGATGTTATGGTCAAATCCATTGATCAAATATTTAAATGGTGAAATGGACGATTCATATCTCGACTGAAATGCAGAAAGTTTGGAAACGTAAGAAAATATGTAAATATAGGTTAAACACAACCACACAAATCTGGTGCAAGTGGGGATGCCATATGCAGCAGATGGTACGGGCCGGGACTTCAACAGAAGGCTTGATAGCGTGTCTAGCTCAAGCCTGGCTAGTTTTAGACTAGCTAGGCTTGAGCTAGCTCAAACAGGCCGTTTGATTTGATGAACAAAAGAAAGCATTTGGTTCGTCACACTGTGACCATTGTTTGTTCTCGACGCGCAGGCCAGGATGTGTTTGTGTGCGGCTTCGCCGGCGCCCTGGCCGGGGCGCTGACCTGCGGCTCGGTGGTCCTGGGTCGAAACCTGCACCTGGACGCCATCGGTCTGGCCAAGAAGATTAAACTCATCAAAGTCAAGGACGACTAGCCAACCACCTCACCCATTGTTATTACAAACACTGTAAGGAAGGGTGGAACAGACCATAATACTCTAATGCACGAGAGAACAGACAGTAATACTGTAATGAAAGGTTGAACTGACTGTGATACTTTAATGAAGAAGGAAAAGGCCTTAATACTGTAATGAATGGGAGAACAGACCATAATACTGTAATGAAAGGTTGAACGGACTGTGATACTTTAATGAAGAGGGAAAAGGCCTTAATACTGTAATGAATGGGAGACTGAAGGGGAACAGCTGGCACGTGCTCACAGCCGCCTTCTTTCTGGTGCGTTCGTTGAAAAGAAACGCGTAGAGCGAAAAGAGGGCTGGTTGAAGGGAAGCATTGGGGACAAGATAAGGGGGATAGATTTAGGGTCAGGGGCTGTTAGGTTTAGAGGTTAATGTAGGTTGAAGGTGTTGGGTTTAGGTGGAGTTATTATTCATGTCAGGGCTCAGGCTGTGAGTTTTTGTGCCCAGCCTGCCCTGTCCTGTCATTTATCAATGAACTTCCCCATTTGCAAGCCTTTGTGTTTTTTTTATATATATTTGATAATGTAAAGCTATACATTATGATAATATGGAAAAGAGGAACGCTTGACAATACTAAGGGTTGCCTGCTTCATGTGTAGGTGCAATTATCAATCTATGCATTATGATTGAGTGTAACTTTTATATTGGCAATGATTTGCAATAATATGTTTTTAATCATTTCTGTCCAACATGGTCAGAAAAATGTGAGTGATATTGGTGTGTGATATCATCAGCTTTAATAATAAAAAATATATACAGTCGTCCATGCCTAAATATTATTGTTTTTTGTTTATTTTTTTTACCAGCAATATTTTGCAAGCAATGCAGTGCGTGACTGGACAGCACGGAAAGGAAGGAAGGAAGGAAAATTTGAATTCTGATGATTCTGATTAGTTGGGCCAGAGAATGGGGGGGGGGGATTTCCTCCGACTTTCATCATGCTTCCGTTACACACAGGTTCTTTTTTTCCTGGGGTCTCAGGTCACCACCACCTCATCTGCATCCAGGGACTCAAATGTGCTCAAGTGGTAAATATTAATTGCACCGTCACATCACATGGACATGGTATAGAGTTGAAGTTAATGCTGTTCTATTAAACAAAACATATTTTCGCTAGCCATCCCGCTAACTTATATTAGCTAATCGAACGGTGCAGGTGGCGACTGGGGGGCTGGAAAGTTGATGATGGAAAGATTAACCACGCGGCCACGCCTGATTATTTTCACACAGAACTTTTAACAGTTCACATTCTAAGTTCTGCTCCATGCTGTTTAGATCAAACGTGAAGATCTCATCCAACTCGTGTCTTTATTTTCAAATAATAGCGCATTCAGAGTAAGCATGGCGTTTCACACTGAAAATCGGAGCTACGAGCTCCTTGCAGAAATAGGCGAAGGCGCCTATGGGAAGGTGTACAAGGCCAGGGAGATCAGTGCCGAACAGCGCCTCGTAGCGATCAAGAAGTTGAACTTCTCCGGAGACCCCGAGGGCGGTGTCCCTCCCTTCATGATTCGCGAGGTGGCGCTGTTGCGTAAGCTTGGCCACTTCAACCAACCCAACATAATAAAGTACGTTTATAAAGCCTTTAACAAGTGTTTTTATGTATAAATATTCATAATATTATGAAACACAGAATGCTAACGTTGAATGACGCCTAACTTCCAGATTGCTCGACGTATCTGCTAAACTAATTGCGGGCGGAGGCATGGAGCTTGGGATGGTATTTGAGTTTGTTGATCAGGACCTCACTTCATTCATCTCCAAGGCACCCTGCTCAGGACTGGGCATGGACAAGATCAAGGTGCAGTCCAGAGATGTGGTCAATTTAAGATCAAATCTAATAATAAGTATCTAATAATATGAGATATATATTGGGGACGTTGGGCCTTGAACCAAACGCCTCACTCTGAAAAGTGTCTTTCTAGATTACTTAATAGGAAGGATTTGTTAACTTTGTTCTTTTTGTTTACAGTCATTACCCAAATATAACCCGTACTGGGGAACCTCACCTGTGTGATCAACCCTTTCTATTGGCTTCGCGTACACGACAGGATGTGATGTCACAGCTGCTGCTCGGTCTGGACTTCCTGCACTGCAACCTGGTGGTGCACCGGGACCTGAAGCCGGACAACATCCTCATCAGCAGTCGCGGGGAGGTGAAGATCGCAGACTTTGGACTGGCGCGCCCGTACGCCTTTAACATGGCCCTGACTCCTGTGGTAAGTCATCCATTGTGACGGCGTGTGTCTTTGTGTTAACCCCTCTGTCAGCTTTATCTCGACATATTTCAGGCATTCATTGCATATGGCATGTTACGAGCGATTTAAACGGTTCAATATTGAATTTAGCCGTTAAAATATTGTAACAAAGTGTTTTGAGTTTGTTTACCTGAACCATTTGCTAATAAATCCGACATTCCCTCGAAACCCTTCTATTGTCAACGACTTCCGTCTTGGGAATGTCTCGAGCTTCCTTCTGGCATTGTTTCCTGTTCTTCAGGGTTAGGGTGTATGTCGGTGATGTGACTGAATTAGCGATGCACCGAAATGAAAATTCTTGGCCGAAACCGAATATACTGAAACAGTTGGCCGAAGGCCGAAACCGAATACCGAATGTGGCTTTTACTGTTCTTCATTCATTTTGCTTTAATTTTTCACCATTGCATAAATCAAATAATTAAATGTCCTTTGTAAACTTTTTGTCTTACTTTTCTATAAAAAAATTCAAATACAAATTTTATACAAAATATTTATTTAATACTGAACGTTTTCTAACATTCCAGCAGACATTATAGCAAGAATTTAAAAACAATGTACCTTTAAATAAATGAGTAAAACTTTTTTCTTTTTTTTAAAATAAATAAATAAAAATGTTCGGTGTACTATGTTCGGCCTTTTTATTTCTTCGGCCGAAACCGAACATTATGTTTTGGGCCATTTTCGGCCGAACATGTTTCGGTGGCCGAATATTCGGTGCATCCCTAGACTGAATGCATGTCGACCGCTCCTCTCCCTGCACCCCCCTCCTCTCCCTGCACCCCCCTCCTCTCCCTGCACCCCCCTCCTGGCAGGTGGTGACTCTGTGGTACCGGCCCCCGGAGGTTCTGCTCGGCACCACCTATATGTCATCGGTGGACATCTGGAGCGCCGGCTGCATCCTCGCCGAACTCTTCCTCCTCAAGTACGGCCTCTGGGGAGCTGGTGGGAGGGTGTGGTGGTCGGCCCGTTGAACGAGAGCTGGCGTTGCGGCCGTCCGGAGTTCAGACGCCCTGTTTCTGTGATGCGGGCCTGAGACCGTAGAGGGAAACATCAGCTGCTTAAGTTAAAGGGGGCAGAGCGGGCTGGCCCGGGAACCGGAGGTTTCTAGTTCGTTGTCGAGTGTCGAGGTGTCCCTGAGCGAGGCACCTCACCCTTACTGCTTCTGACGAGCTGGCTGTCGCCCCGCGTGGTCGTCACCGCCGTCGGTGGGTGAATGGGTGAATGTTAGGCCGTATTATACAGCTGTTTGACTGGCCACTGGTTAGAGATTCAGGGGCCACTCACACTAGACACCACTACAACCTTCAAGTCACAACTCAAAACTCACCTGTTCAAACTCGCACACAACGTCTAACTGATCACTGTTTTGATTGTTTGTTTGTTTTGTTTTGTCTTGTTTTTGTTTTATTTTAAAAAAAATATTTATGAATTTTTTATTTTTTACTTCTTTTTTATTTATTAACTTTTTTTTTTTTTCATACTGTCTTTTTTTAAACGATTTATGATGACTATATGCTCTGTAAGGTGACCTTGGGTGTCTTGAAAGGCGCCTCTAAATTAAATGTATAATTATTATTAGGGCCGTTTGCCTGTTCCGTGCTGCAGGAAGATTCAGCACGATTCCCCCCCCCTCCCCACTCCCCCCGCTGGACCGTGGTCACACTGCTCCCAAAGGCCGTGGCCGGGGCACGATTGCTCCTTCATACATACGTCATCACGTCGTAATGCGATAAATACGTCATCACCAAGCGTGGTGTCCAGCTGCGACCGAATGCAGTCGTCGGCCCAAATTTCAAGTAAACACTCGACTTCACTATCGCACCAACGTAAACCCACTCGTGAACCGCTGGCCGCCATTGTTTAAAATGATTGTTGTGGGGAAGAAGGGCATGGACCTTTAAAGAAAGAATGGTCGCTCAAGGACTATGTCATCCAGCTCACGTTGCGTATCCGCGCGTCATCTCATTAGCATCTGTACTTTGGCCACGGCACACCTCTCCCAAGTGTGCCGTGGCCAAGGGGCTGTTCCGTGCTGGAATACGGATGGCGTGGTCACACTAGCCAAACGTTCTAGACTTTAGTATGCAAATGAGCTCGGGCACGGGGCCGCGGCCCTAGTGTGAGGGGCCCCTCAGTGTGTGAGGGGCCCCTCAGTGTGTGAGGGGCCCCTCAGTGTGTGAGGGGCCCCTCAGTGTGTGAGGGGCCCCTCAGTGTGTGAGGGGACGTGTGTTGCTGGCTGAGGTTGTAGAGTTTGGGGAGAGACAGTGAAGGGGCATTTAACAGGGTGTGTTCTTTACAGGCCGCTGTTCAAGGGATCCACCGAGATACAGCAGCTCCAAAAGATCTTCGAGTGAGTTTACTTTTCATTAGGCTTGAAATGCGTGCAAAGGTATGATTTGTCTTATTTCTCCCCTTAAAGTACAACAGTATTCTAACACTAGTGTTATTGTCCTCTAACTGTTCCCTGTGTGTGTGCCAGGGATGGAAATTATCACCTCCCACACGCCATTTGCGGGTGGATTTGTATGGTGGCGGGTGAATTGTGTCACTTCACCCGCCACTGTGTCGGGTAACACTTTCCAGTCCGGTCCGATCAAATTTGCATATTTAATACATTCGTCTTACGGCGCTGCACAGTTCCACAACCATTACTGTCAACATCCGGCCCCCTTCTTCTACGCCTCTTTTGCTGAACTGCGACTGTCAACACCCGGGATAATATACCAGTAACAGGGCTCTCAAGTCTCACGCATTCAGCGTGAGACACACGCAATTCAACCCATGCACACGCTCACACGCCACACCTCGTATTTCTCACGCAGAGAAATTACCAGGATAGCGCCCACCAATTTGGGCCGCTATATAACAGTGTTACAGGTAGGAATCAAATGGGTTTCCCGTACGTTCTCTTTTGCCCGGACATGCCCTCTTTCTGAGACACTTGTGTGGCGAAAAATGTGTGGCGGAATTTCAAAATCGTCCGGGATTTTATTAAAGCCTCATAAATGTGTGTGCGTGTGTTCGTTCAGGGTGATCGGCATACCGAGTGTGGAGGACTGGCCGAAGGACTCCCCCATCCCCTACTCCAGCGCCTGGGGGTCCAAGAGGCCCCAGGACACCCTGCTGCTGCCCAACTTGGGGCCCGAGGAGAACGACCTCCTGGCTGTAAGCATAGAGGCCCCCCTCCTTCATCCTCCACCACCGGCTCCATTAATATGAATTAATATTAGTGCTGTCAGTTAAACGCGTTATTAACGCCGTTAATGCAAACCAATTTTAATGGTGTTAATTTTTTTATCGCGGGATTAACGCAATTATTATTATATATATATATATTTTTTATATATTTTTTTTTATATATATCTCAAAACAAAGAAGCAGTAGCCTGACTTCTATGTTCAAGTCAGTATGTTTGTATTTTCATCGGTAATTGCACTATAGGCTTTTTTTTGTATCGTCCTGTTTTGATCAGTATATGGCAATGTTGTTATCAATAAAAAAACAATTGCACAAGGCAAGCCGATGCACTTCTCCATGTTGATAAGAGCATTAAAATGAGAAAAAATTATTCGGACAAAGAAAGATGGATATTTAGCATCGAAAAAAAAGAATCGTGAGTTAACTATGACATTAATGCGATAATCGCGATTAAATATTTTAATCGCTTGACAGCACTAATTAATATGTGTCTCATATTCATAACAACAATGCATGGCGAATAATGCTCTCCTGTTGCTTCCCTTGCAGCAATGTCTGGCTTTTAAACCGACCAATCGGATCTCAGCTTTTCAGTCCTTGGCCCATCCCTTCCTGATGTGAGCTGAAGAAAAGAAAAGTAATGGTTTTCTGTTAGTTTTCCCCTTTTATGTTTTAGTTTACTAAATGATGTTGTGCCATGACATCCTGTATCCTCGAAACTCTGTTTTAGCAGAAGCAGCTTTTTATTTGCACTTCATGGAAACACCACTACAACCTCAATCCTGACATGTAGAAATGTCAAGAAGTCTACAGTAGGTGGGATTCCAATAACTCAGGAATGTTTGCTCTGTTTTTTGATGATATGGGTGTTATGGCACAAAGTTCTTTACATCTTTAGTTTAGCACACAGAAAGTATGTTTTCAGACCGCTTCTACATAAGCTCTGTTATATGTTTATGTACCATGTTATTTGGCATAAGTGGATTCATGCTACCCCCCCCCCCAAAGAGATTCAATATAAATTACAAAATTACCCTTAGATCCACTCACATTGACATGAGATAAAAACAACAGAGTATTTGCACTGTAAGTTAAAAGCATGCATGTATTTATAGACTGGCATGAGATGAAAAAAAAAGTATTTGTTATTTTGCTTGCACAATAAGCTTAAATGTTTTTAACTGTTCAATGTTTAACGTATGGATTGACTGTTTGTTGTTTGAAAATAAACACTGTTTGTAATTTTGATCTCCTTGCTTTAATGTACACGAAATATTTAGCTGACATCAGAGCACTATTTGTGTGTTTTACTTTAGCGGCACATACCTAAATTGTTGCTATACCGACAGCAGGCACTGATATGAAAATACGAACGGGTATTTTCGGTAGACGCGCTATGCTCTTTGGTAAAAGCTTTCATCTTTGACCCTGTCAGGTTTAATGGTACTTTCATTGCCATGCCATACCATGGGTTTGCTCTTTCAACATATGTGCCCTGGTCGTTGAAAGGGTGGGCAGTATCAGTGTGTGAAGTTTAGTTTGCGACCATCTCTTTCGAACACATGGGAGCAGTGTTGCACCACCAACGTGTCTGCACAACACAACACGTCGCCGCAGCGACATTGACACTAGAATACACCATGTCGGGTAATAAACCCATCGGAAGTTGAGTTGAAATAAGCGAAATGTATGAACAGTTTCAAATTGTCTTTCTTATCATATTTAAAAGTAAAACGGTCCATGTTTTGGAAACGACGTGTGTGTACACTAATTTCCATACGGATTCCGCTCGTTTCGTTACAGAGTTGCAGGCCTGTTATTCCTTCCTAACTTAGCCCTCTGGTGTCATGCTGCGTCAGTTGCTGTGTGTCTGTCTCCCCAGCCTCGGTCCAACTGTCTGGGCTGGAATGCCAACACGCCCGGTGGACGGGCGGGGAGGGGTTGCAGGAGGGCGATTGTATTTTTAACGGTGGCGCACGGAAGCGTCAGCCGTGCATTGGATCCTAACGCTGTCCATGGTTGCCTCGGCAATCTAATGTCCACTTCACCCCTCCAGTCCCGTCCAAGTAAGTAACACAGTGCTTCTATTACTGTTTTGGCTCTCTTTAAAAATAAAAAAATATGTAGCCTAACTTTATTCAAAGCGAAATTGCCAAACTCTCGTACCAAACCACCGAAGTGCCATTAGGTTCCGTTATTAAGTTGTTTGAGTGTCAAATTAAATGAATGGAAGTATTACTGGAAACTGCTCAGAATGTCCCATAAGGTACGTACGCAAGTAGGCCTATATGCCTGTTATGCGAGTGGTTGATCGAGGTGGTCTAATGGCCATGCATGTTATACGCATGACGCGCCGCAGTTTATCTGGTACCCTCCTTATTTGGAATTTGTGACAGCATAAGCACATTTCTACCCACCCAATATAGGACTGCATATTCCCCTAGGCATTACTGCTCGTTGAAGTTTGGGTTCTGTAAATTGCTTGCATTGCCAAATTTAGCATAACAATTTAGATAACTTGCTGACCTTGGGTGAGATGTGTGGATAATTCTAATATTAGGCAAAAAGATTTGAAAGCGTCTAATCTAGATCACTTTAAGACATGATGTTTATTATGTTAAAGGTAGGCCTGCCTGTCTCACATAGACGGAGAGCGTTACAGGAGAGAATGCATTAAGGCATGCTCGTTTTTTATCGATCCTGTCCACATTTGTCCTTTGACGCGGCCTGCTTCTACATGGATGGATCTTTCTTTGTATACTTTGGAAGTATAATCTTTGCTGACGAACGACATGGCCACGACTAATTGGAATGAGGTTAAGTCCAGCCTTCTAATCTCTGTGTGTGTGTGTGTGTGTGTGTGTGTGTGTGTGTGTGTGTGTGTGTGTGTGTGTGTGTGTGTGTGTGTGTGTGTGTGTGCGCGTGCGCGCACGGTGTCTGACTCGGCTTGTAATGCTCACATTTCCTCATCTAACTTAAGCCATGTCACTTAACTTTGGATTCAGCCCTGACCTGCTCCTGGTATTTCCACCCTATTGTTGCTCTTTCTTATCTTGAGGCTTTACAATTCAGTACGACGCGTGTCAGTGGATTAGAACCCTGGTGACGTATGCTCTTTGCAGAAAGTTGGCACTGACAAACGCACACACACACACACACACACACACACACACACACACACACACACACACACACACACACTGACACGTATACACACACACACACACACACACACACACACACACACACACAAACTGACATGTCCACGAACATACGTACACACACACACACACACACACACACACAAATAGACATACCCACACACATTATAAGGTAGGATGTGGGTCAGTGAGACAATGACTGTGTGTTCCTCCTCATTTATTTCAGGTGATGGTGGTCTCTGATCAAGTTACACTCACCTTAATATGCATGGTCGAGACACAGGCACACACACACACACACACACACACGCACACGCACACAAACACGCACACGCACAGCTTATTAGAGCTCTCATTGTCTCAGTAGAGCCGACACAGGTCCATCTCATGATATTAATTATGGGCTTGGCTTCCCTCGTACAGACCCTTCATTCATTGGACGAGCTCCACCTGTTTTTGGCCCCTAACATCACTCGTCTGTGATCAAAGCCTAAATCCACTACCTATGTAACAGGAAATTCAATACAACGGTCTGCAAAGCTGTCTTTTCTATCAAAAACACACTCCTCATCGCCTCTGCCCACGTTCCCACCATCGTTTTCCTTCTGGAGTTTGGTTTCCCCGTCGTCTGTGTCGAATGCCTCCCTGACCACGGCTCCATGTACTCTGTTTTAAGATGGCTCTTCTTGACCTCTCTGCCCAGGCCTGTGTTGTGATTAGGTGTTGCGTGCCGGTTTGTGTGTGCGCGCTGGGAACGGGAGCGTTCTGGCCCTGGGTGCAGGTTTCTCTGTTGCGCTAAGTCTGTGGCTCAGGCCTCTTTGTTCTGCCCTGCTCTCTCTCTCCACGCGCCATTGTGCTTCAATGAGGAGGCAAATGCAACAGGAATGCTGACTGTTACAGTTTAGTATCTCTCTCTCTTGCTCTCTCTCTCTCTCTCTCTCTCTTTCGCTGTCTCTCTTGCTCTCTCTCTCGCAATTACTCTCTCACTCTCGCTTTCTCTCGCTCTTGCTCTCTCACTCTCTCTCTCGCACACTCATACTCGTACTCGCACTCGCTCACTCTCTCTCTCTCATTCACTCACTCACTCTCACTCTCTCCCCTTATAGAGTGTGAACTAAATCTATCCCTTTCTTCCTGTGACTTTCCAACCCGGTACCACGACTGTCCGTCATCGTTTAGTCACGAAAATGAATCTATTCTATCTATGTTTATAATAATAGAGTCCCAGAGAACAATTGCCCAACTTAATCTTTGCTATAAGGAACATAATATAAACCCATGCAAAATTCAGTCCACAGGACTAATTGTGTTTTTGTTCTTCATGAAGCATCAATGTTAAACAGAAGCGAGGGCAACACTGGACGTGAGTGTTTATAAAGTTCCCTCTGATGTTTTCTAGATAGAAAAACAATGTGGCGCTTGGTCTTTTAATTGGGGATGTAGGAAAATATAGAATATAGAATTACGCCAGGCTGGAACTTTCTGGTTTATGATAGACAAACAATCCAACTTTTCAAAGTCAGGTTGACACTCTCCTGGCTCGACTTCAGGAACTACTCCTTGTGTCTCGTTAGTCAAATGAGTGTCACCTGTGTTGATTACTGATTTCGTGCACCTGTGCTTACTTCCTGTTTGCCAGTTATTTCTCTGTCTGGCTGTGATGTTCCAAAGTGAGAACAGCTTTCTTGTCCTTTCTGTCTTCCTTTTGGGATTCCACTCCAGTCAACTTCACACAACGATATTGAGTTGAGTTCACACTCTTCCCACCACTGCCAGAAGTATTACAAACCACATTCGGAAGTCCCTTTTACAAAGACGTTCTCATCTTAAAATACGTGTTTGACTGATGCACCAGTGAACCGGAGCGCACCTGAGATTCGTGTTACGTCGGCGGAAATCGCTGGGCGAGTTACATCAGAGTAGCGCACGCCCGGTGCCGCTCCGACTCGCTGAACTCCGAGGAGCGCATCCTTCCAGAGAGACGCTCGCCGCAGCGCTGGCGTCGGGTTTCATTGCAACGGGAGATTCCCTCATGACTCGGCAGCAGCACTTCATCTTCCAGGCGCCTCGGCAGCACAGATGAGCGACGCTCCGATGAATGCATGGGAACGGGGTCGGGGGGGGGGGTCCGATATGAACGAACAGCAGATGCTATAAACGAGGCAGGTCTTCTTATCAATGAGCCGATGGAGACGACCAAGTGATGGATTGTGTTTTTTGACGATGAGTTCATGACGTAATGCAGTTCACGTCTCTATTCGGCCGTAGTAGAAAAAGTTAAAAAAAAAAAATTCTTGTGTTCTCGAACCAGGTGGAGCACACCTCGAACTGTTCCTGGGTTTGACCGAGCGTAGCCTCCGCTGACCCCAGAGCAGAGGGACCCCCCTGTGACCCGGTGAGCCCAACCCCCCCCCCCCCCCCAACGGTGAAGCCATCCTCATCATCCGGTGTCTCGGAGGAAGACCGACCGAGAGAGAGAGAGAGAGAGAGAGAGAGAGAGCGAGTGCGACAGAGAGAAAGACTTTTTGTGGTCTCTCGCTCTACATGCCTCACCACAGTCCGTGAAGACTGAACCAGAAAGCTGAGCGGGCGTCACCTGGAGGAGGAAGAGGAGGAGGAGGAGGAGGAGGAAGGTCATGGACTCCCTGGACGACCGTCTCCCGGAGACCCGGGCGGAGCGCATCGCCCGCTACAAGGCCGAGCGGCGGCGGGAGCTGGCCGAGCGCTTCGGAAGCACGGAGGAGCTGCCCTCCAAGTGGGGGAGGAGGGAGGGGGAGGACCCCTCCGTCACCGGGACGACCGGCGCCGTCAACGGCAAGGCGCGGGACGTTGCCAACGGTTACCAGGAGGCTGCGGCGGAAGGGTCTGCGTGCCTGAGGAGGTGAGGCCGTCCAGAGAGAGTTATGTTTTTTTATATTCCCGCCCCGCTCACGTTGTTAAATGTCATAGCTTACATTTAATACAATGTGGTCGATTTGTTGAAACTTGCATTTGACTTGTGTATTTACACGTCAAATGCAATGGTTTTGAATACAGGGTTTTGAATGTGCTACGTACATGTCTGCTGTGCAGAGTTATACACCAAAGGTATGTGTTCAAATATATGAAGAAGGATTAAGGACCGAAAGTAGCTTTCTTGTGTACTGTCCTGTATTGAAATGCATGCAAATTCTCTCTCTCTCTCTCTCTCTCTCTCTCTCTCTCTCTCTCTCTCTCTCTCTGAGCCAGTTGAAACAATGCAGGCCTATAAAGAACAAGGCTGTTGGGCCCTGGGAGGAGGTCAAACTCTGACCTTTTGAAGGCCCTGTGTTCAACAGCTGCCGTCTGGTTTGTAGGTGCTAATTAAAACCTAGAGGTCTGAAGCAGGACCTCCTGGCAGCACGCTTAATACCAACTTATTTCCTACCAGGCGTTTGGCTCTCGTCTCAACATCTATTCCCATCTCATGGCTGCGATAACTTTCAGTCGGACTGGGCAATACGCTGGGGGAAACTATGAAGTTAGGTTTCTAAATAAGTACTGGTTTGTTCTGTCGCTGAAATAAGATCATCAGATAGACAAGCACACACTCCTCCTCCTCTTCCTGCCATTACCCAGAATGCCCTTCAACATAGAGTAAAATCTTCATTATCTATTCAATGTAAAACAGAATAATGTTAAATAAGTGGCAACAAACCATCTTAACAATGCCATTAAATGGAGGCTAGGTTTCTATACATTTCTACCCGTGACCACTGAAATGGATACTTAACCTGTTTCAAGTGTTGGAGGGGCCATCCCACCTCATCATTGAACAGCAGACTCCACATCCCAGGAGATAGTGACAATGACACGAGATGACATGAGTGCATTTAAGAAGGTCCGAGTCAACCTGCACTGCATCCAATCAGAAAGAAGCAGCTGCCGCTGTCAGATCTGATACCAAGTCCCCCCCCCGCCCCCACACACACACACCTTCAGGCAGGGAGCCCAGGAGGGCTCTGCTAGCACGGGGTGGTAGAGGGGGGGCTGACTCTCCAAAGCTCCACACGTGTGTGTGTGTGTGTGTGTGTGTGTGTGTGTGTGTGTGTGTGTGTGTGTGTGTGTGTGTGTGTGTGTGTGTGTGTGTGTGTGTGTGTGTGTGTGTGTGTGTGTGTGTGTGTGTGTGTGTGTGTGTGTGTGTGTGGCGCATTTGCTGGAAAGTCCGGCAATTGATGACTCCTCATCAACAACAACATCCCTATCTCTCTCCTGATTGGCCGCCTTCTACCTCCTTGTTCCTCGTTGTTTGTCACGCCTCAGCAGCCAAGATGGCGGTCCGAGCGCCGCCTCCCTCGACCTGGCGGTCAAACCGGGCGCCGACGGCGGGGGGGGTCGCCGCCGCACCCGCCGCTACCTCCCCGGCGCGTCCGGGGGCGGGCGCAAGACCGGCGAGCGTTTCAGGACCCAGCCCATCACGGCCAATGAGATGCAGGAGAGCAGTGGGTAGGAGGAGCCGAGATGCTGCGTCCGCCCAATGGGGAGACCTCATCCTGGGGGTCTTGGTCCCTTGGGGGAACCACGAACCCAACGCTGTTTTGGTTTTGTTTGAATGTTATTCTCCACACTGCTTCCTTTAGAGCCCCACCGAGGTTTAAGTCAACCGATATTATTGGTTTAATAATAAACCTTAATGTTGGTAAGAATGCTTAATGCAGAAGAAAGCGACAGCTAAAGCTTGCTTCTTTAGGTGTCTTAATACACACCTTTAAACTGTCAATGGTTATAATGATCTCCCAATTATAAATTAAATAAATAACACATTATCGATAGCGGTTGGGTTCTAGTTGAGGTTTGTTACTAAAAGCTATGCTAGACTGCATTCATCTTTCCCCTCAGTCCTACGGTTCAATAAAGAATATAGGCCCTACTTTTTCTACTGTAGCTGTCGTTATGGACTCACCCATCCCTTCCCTCACTAACCACACAGACCTCTGAACTAACCATTTCCAGCGCTGTGTGGTTTGCATGGTTTTGCATGTGTTTTCCCTCTCGCCTCGGCCTCCACAGAGGTGCTGTGACGAGCATGCCATACTCGTTCTGTCTGTCTGTGCTCTTCGTTGGAAACGTCTCACTGACGACAAACTCGGAGCCTTGTTTTAGTGAGAGAACCGAGAGCGAATCGTGCACCCTGTGGTACCACTGTCCGCACAGCGGTCTGAGTCACTGCGTGTCACTGACCTCATGGACTGTCTTCTTCCCCCTAGGCTGCTGGAGGCGGAGGAAGAGGAGAACCCCAAAGGTAAAGTTGGATGTAACCCGGCCTGTATCGTAGCGTTTTTTGTGTAAACAGCAAATCAGCAGCCGACAGCTGATGATTTAACCCCCCCGCCACCCTGCTCCCCCCCCCCTAATTAAATACAGTGTCGCGTTACTGTAATAGAAGTCAGTATTAACAGCTAATGGCAAGGTAGCAAAGACGGCGTCCATTGGGCTCTCTTAAGGATTAAGCTTTTTATTGTTATGAAATGACATTCAACGTACAAATAGCTAACAAGTTAGTATTTAGTAGATAAACTACTGATGCTAACATCGCTAATTGCCTATTTTCAGGCTACACAAGTTTTGAGCTTCACTTTTCAAACGGTACGGAAACGTGCGCAGAGCAGACGTCCCCGAACCCGATGGAGTTGCCTCCGCAAATAACAACCCCTGAATTCACAAATCTATTTCTGACCTTGGCCAAATTCGTGTGAAGGTTCTTTATTTAGACTCTCTCCACGAGTACCCGTGTGTCCACGTTCTATGCTCTGCGATGATGGATTTATAGACTCAGGAGCTCTGGGAAAGAGAAGGCTAATTAACGGATGATCAAATTTGTCGTGGTTGACAACCGCACATGTTTTTCTTGACCTCTGGTTAACCAGGAGCTGAGTTTTGTCACATGACCCTATTAACAAGACCATTGAAAGGAAACAACACCTTTTTAATCTTTAGAATAAATACCTTCTTAGTGGAGAAGACTCTTGCTGTGGGAAGTGAAAAGGGAGATAAACTTACGACTTCACAACTCCACTGCAAGCAGCTTAAGGCTAGCTTACTACACCTGGTGGCAGCATAGGGATAGCCCTCGCCATTTTGTTTTTAAACGGCAAGTTGATGGATGACATAAGCATGACTATATGCATATAAGCTCCATGGAAAGTATATAACAAGGGTTGCTTCCAATTTGTGTGACATAGTGTTGCATGTGTGTGTTTGTGTGTGCGTGCATTCTTTTATATCCCCAGCTGATGTG
Source organism: Gadus macrocephalus (assembly GCF_031168955.1). NCBI lineage: Eukaryota > Metazoa > Chordata > Actinopteri > Gadiformes > Gadidae > Gadus > Gadus macrocephalus. The sequence goes on from NC_082383.1 coordinate 1,798,409, forward strand.
AAGACGGATGACAGAGCCAAGATGAGTGTAGCAGCCAAGATGTCTTTATTTAAAGTAAGTCAATTATAACAACATGTGTACTATACCTGGCCCCCAAGCCTGTGTCAACCCCGCCCTCAGCCCATTGTTCCCATGATGGATCTTAGACCTACCTCCAACACCAAGTCCCAGATCTGTCTAGATAGAACTACCTCCAAAACCAAGTCCCAGATCCGTCTAGATAGAACTACTTCCAACACCAAGTCCCAGATCTGTCTAGATAGAACTACCTCCAACGCCAGGTCTACAGTAGAGACTTGGTGTTGGAGGTAGTTCTGGAGTCTAGAACTACCTCAGACACCAAGTCTCTAGATCTGTCTAGAACTACCTCCAACACCAAGTCTCTAGATCTGTCTAGAACTACCTCCAACACTGGGTCTCCATGCAGCTCTAGTTCGGTCTAGAACTAGATCCAAAACTACATCCAACACTCCCCTGGGAATTCCCCCTAATTCTCCATGCAAACATAAACAACACCCTGGAGCTTGGTGTTGTTGTGTTTAGCCACCAGGTTTAAACATCTTAATGTTGCCTTCGATACGGTAACACTATTAGACCAGGAGAGACTCACACCGGCTCCGGCCGCGGCATTCTGTGGTCTCACATCTAGCGCTGCACACAGAGAACCCAACACGCTGCTCAACAGGAATATTAAACCCTCCGACAGGTGCTGTCCTCGTTCAACGCTCCAGGTTCAGGCTGTGTTAGCTCCGTCTGCTCACGGAGAGACAGACTTCATTTACCTCACAGTGAATGATTCATAACACGCACTGCGCCCTGGTGTCTCCATGGAATCTAAGAACGTTGACGCTCAATATCACTTCGCTTCACGGCTTAAATTTATTATTTGAGGATAATGTTTCACTACATTTGATTTCATTTTGAAGTACACTAGCCACAGTCGGGTAGGCCTACTTGTCGTATACTGAACTTTTTGTGGCTGGCTTGCCCTGACCTCAAAGGTGTGTGTGTGTGTGTGTGTGTGTGTGTGTGTGTGTGTGTGTGTGTGTGTGTGTGTGTGTGTGTGTGTGTGTGTGTGTGTGTGTGTGTGTGTGTGTGTGTGTGTGTGTGTGTGTGTGTGTGTGTGTGTGTCAGTCAGGGTAACCCAAACTGGGGCCTGGGGCTTTGGTTTCACCGGGGCCGCTGTGGCGAGCATTCAATCCCTCTGTGTTAGGGTCCACTCTGCAGCCAGCCTGCCTGATCCAATGGCTCTCTGACCCACTGCCCAGTCCTCTCTTCCTCCTATTCTTGTTCCTCCACCCCTCTGTTAGACATAAAACTGGACAGAAGTAGAGCGAATTTATCGCTGTCACATGCCTGGAACCCTTTTTATACCACCCCCGCATCCCGGCTCCCGCCTCCCCTCCTGTTGTTTATCTGAATCTGTTCGACGAGGTCGAAATGGACGATGGATTTAACAACTGGGCCGGAGTGGTGAGGGGCACCTGTTGCCTGGTAACGGTGCACCTGTCGGGGAAGTCGGCCAGTGGCTCGTTTGCCAGTGGCTCGTTTGCCAAGATCTTGGTAGCTCGTTAAGGAGGGGACTTAACGAGTGAGCAGAGATTGAGGTAGCTTAGCAAGGTAGCGCAATGGCAGCTCATATCTAATCACTGTATTATTGACCGAGGAACCCTATAAATGTTAGATATCTTCATACTTTTATTTGTTTCATACACTCACAGTCCTAAGTTGCCAAATTGTTTCGGATCTTGCCCAAGACAAAGCCTGGGTGTAATGGCTGCTAGGACAAAAATTTGTTTAAAAAATGATCAGATAAAATAAAATAATCCTTTATTGATCAGGTATTGAACAGCCCAAGTAAGGACCTAAATACTGAAAATACATCACATGTCAACTAATGTGATTTCTGTATTGGAAGTGAATCCTCTCACGCCAGGATGTGGTCACGGCATCCTATTAGACCCGTGACCGCGGTACTCTTCTATGAATCCACCGTGACCTGACGGCGCCCTGTCTCCGTAGGAGCTGGAGAAGACGGCCGCCCCCGAGTCCTCGGCCTTCCTGAAGCCGCGCTCCGGGAGCCTCTGTCTGGAGCGCAGGGCTCGCCATGGCAACGAGAACCGCTCCCTCACCCAGCCGATCACCTGCGAGGAGATGGTGGCCATCAGGTGTGTGATGATGATGGTGGATGATGATGGCAGCGAAGATAGAGGAGGTTATTATGGAGTATAGTTAGAAGGCATTTTAGGTAGTTGTTCTTATACCAGTCCTATTAAAGCTGCACTATATAGGTTTCCCATGAGCATACCCTAGTGGTAAGAGTTGTAACTACGCTTAGAGCTCCATCATTTTCAGACGACAGTTACTCCGGTCTGAGATTTTCCAATGGTGGTGGGAAAGGTAACATGATCAAATAATCTACGGAAAATAATTCCGTATTGACTTGAGGATAGGTGCGATTTATTCTTGAGAAACTCTCTAGCTCTTAATTAATGGACTATATCGCTACAGTGAAAGTGATATAGTACAGGTTTAAGTATCACTAGTAGAAGACGGTACTACCCAAAGCAACAGGGAGGAGACACGTCGGTATCAGCCATCTTGGATCAAGGAACGCCCCAGCTAGGCTGGGGCGTTCCTTGATCCGAGATGGCCTTGAAGCAAGATGGCCGACGCTGCTCCCTCGCTACATCCCACCCTAACCACCCTAACCCTCCCCCCTCCCCACTCCCACACCACAGATCACAACCTGCCCCTCCGGCCCCAGACCTGCAGGCCTCAGAACCTGAGGAGGAGGCCGACGAGAGCTGCCGGCTCAGTGTGAGCCAGAAGCTGGCCCTCTTCAACAACCTCTCCCTGCCCGGCATGAGCAGCAGCAGCAGCAGCCAGGGGCCCCGGCCCCCACCGGGGGCCCCCCCAGAGAGGAGGAGGCAGAAGGGGGCCCGTTATCGCACGCAGCCCATCACTGTGGAGGAGGTCAGCATGGTGGGTAATTATTCAACAATATCCCATTAAGAAGGGCATTCTCGTGGACAAGTGTGCCCTGTTTACAATGTCAATTAAGAAGACATAGCAGTCTTATATTTTAGAGACCTAAAAAAACTAAATTATATCCTTTATTCTGTACTGGTGAGCTTTAACTTTAGATTGTCTGTGAAGTTTGCCACACCAGCATTTTACTGTCTTTGTACGTGACAAAGTAAATAAAGCTTTGGAATCCTGAACTTTCCCCACCACTGAAGCTATCCCCTTACCGCCATCGATCCGCCTCTCTCGTGTTCCGTGTTCAGCTCCAGAAAGGCCCGGTGCAGCTCCCGGCGTTCTGCCTGGCGCCCCACCTCTCGGACCGACAGCAGGCCCTGTCCGTCAACCTCAAGCCCAGCGAGCTGCGCCTCTCCACGCCCGACGTGCGGCCCGCCAGCCCCCCGGAGCCCGGCGCCGGCCCCCCGCCGCCCCGCACCGGCCTGTCCCGCTCCGAGTCGGAGCCCGCCATCAGGGGCATCCTGAAGAAGAGCCGCTCGGCCGCGGGCGCGGCGTGGAGACCGGGCATGGCGGCGGCGGCGGCGGTGGTGGCGGGGGGGCCGGGGCAGAACGGCGGTGGCGGTGGCGTGGAGGACCCCGGTGCCGGCCGGGAGGAGGAGGAGGAGAAGGTGGAGGTGGTGGAGGTGGGGAGGCAGGCAGCACCGGTGCCGGTGCTGCCTCCGAGGAGGCAGAGGAACCGAGGCTCGGCCGCACCCTGGCGCCAGAGGGCTCCCGCCGCTGACACGCAGGTCGACGCCGGGCCGTCTGAGAAACCCCCCACGGACCCTCGAGGCCTCCCCCAGGAGGAGAAGAGCCAGCAGGACGAGGCTGGCCCCGCCTGTCTCTCCTCCGGACCCAGCGCCGCTGGGGGACCCAGGTAGACGCTTCACACCTGATGTCACACCTGACTAAGAAGTCTCGTCCGTCCTCGACGCGATATCTCAAACTGTCACTGTCTATGTGCATGACGAATAAAGCTTTGGAATCCTGAAGGCCCAATCCAATCCCAATCCCATTTCTACCACTTACCCCTTCCCCTTGTTTTGAAAGGACTTATTTGGCCATCATCATCATCATCATCATCATACTCATCATTATCCTCGTCTTTGCCTGTCTCCTCTTTGCAGGGAGGGGGCTGAGGAAGAGCGACTGCGTAACGAGAGGCCACACCCATCCGGCGGTCGTGTCCGGGTCACCCTGGCTGAGGGCGGCACCCTGACGCAGCAGACGGAGCCCCCCGCCGACACCAAGGTGGGACCGCCTCCTGTGGAGAAACCCGTACTCAACGTCTTCATCAGCGTTGATATCGATGATGATGTTGGTGGCTCAGTAAAACAAATATCTACATTCTACTTTAATGGTGGCTCCTGCCGCTGGGATCTAAGCGAGACTGATCCAGATCAAACTCCCATCCTCCCTCTAGGTACCAAGGAGCTTCGGTCCCGGATCTGTAGACAGACTTAACCTAACGTTTCCTTAGCAAAAGGTCACGCCCCCTTGACCCCACAACACTTCTGTAATCCCTCGGCCGTTGTAGTGAAAGGGGAACTAGATCTGAGCCCACCACTTCAGAGCCTGTCCAAGTCCACTTGTTCATTAGCAATACAGTGAATAAGGAGCTTTAGGAGAGTAGGGGTTAGATATCGCACCATGTGAGCCTGGTTCAGGCCACAGTTTGAGACCTTGTTCGTGGTTTAGGGCGGGCTATCTCAGCCACCCTCGCTCCTGCAGACCTAACAGAGTGGCCGAGTTTGAGGAGAGTCGACTTTTCCTTCAACGTCACTAGATATCTCATCTCCTAGCAACCAATCAGGACTCATAAGACTCGTGTTACGGTCCTCTTGGGATTTCCCCCCTGCACTCTTGGAATTATACGGAGCCATGTATGTAACAGGCGGTCGCTGAACTACGCTGTAAACCGCCCGTCCATTAACGAGGTTATGGTCCGATGTCATGTGTTTTATTTGTCCCCGCTGTTACATGTTGACTGTATATACAGCTGTGTGTGTGTGCGTGTGTGTGTGTGTGTGCATAGGTGTGAATACCAGTTTAATGCACAGACATGCAATACCACATTGCTTCACTCCATCACCCTCCAAAACAGAAACCGCCTGGAGAGTACGGCCAGAGTTTGCTCTAAAATAATTGGACTTTCAATAAGAACTCTCTCCTCCATCCATGACCAGCAAACATTCCGGTTAGCCAAAAGAATTATGCAGGACCCCTCACACGCTCTACACCCCGCCTTTGAGTGGCTCCCCTCAGGGCGCCGACTACGCTGCCTCGGCTGTAGGACACAGAGAAAAGCAACCTTTGTTCCCAAGGCTGTTCACCTCCTCAACTCCTCCTAAACCCCCCACCCGGGCTTGTGCCCTCCCCACATGGACTGGTGAAGCCGTGTTTGTTTTTGTTTTTGTTTGTTTTTTTGTTTGGACATGGCACTGTCCTTTGTAATGCTGGGGACAAATAACGTTTTTTTGAATTTGAATTTACTTGTGTATTTCTATATTAAAAGTGCCCGCGCCTCATTCTTCTTTGCTCTACCGCCCCCTGCAGGATGAGAATGACAACTGCACCCTTCACCAAGACACAGTGGACCATCTCTGCTGGGTAAGACATTCTGCACCACACCGCTCGAATAGCAGACGAAAGCAGAGATGTGCGAGAATATGTTAACGCTTTGACACTGGTAAATGTTTCAGGAACTTTGTGTGTTTCTCTGTCTTTCTCGCTCTGTTGTCTGTCTGTCTATCTGTCTGTATATCTGTCTGTATATCTGTCTGTATATCTGTCTGTCTGTCCTTATGTTGCGCTCTCTTTCTGTTTCTCACTCTCCCTCTCGCTCTCCCTGTCTCTTTTGCTCTCTCTTTCTCTCTCACTTTTTCTCTTTCTCTCTCCATTCTGTTGAATGGTCTCTCACCCAGGACCCAGTCTTTGCCTCTGTGTATTCTAGCAGACCACCTCAGTATGTCATGTGTTTCAACCAGGTAAAGTCCTCAGTGTTGCTGTGAAACGGTTTAAAGTCTGCATGACCAATCATACATGGCTCCCGCTGTGCATTGTGTGTGAATGCAGTGAGTGACATGTTTTTACGTCGGAAGTCAAGTGGAATTTAACGTCAAATAATGAAATGTTGATTTTTGCCTGTTTCAATTTCTGACTGATTTTGTGTGAATTTCCTTTTTATTTAAGTATTTGCTGAAAAATAATGTTCAGTTAATTCACGGCTAGTATGACTACTAATGTGGACTTACTAAAATGTTGTTTGAATGAAAGTAATCTTTCGTCTTCTATATTCCTGTCTCTCTGGCGCCCTCTAGCACCCACCATATGAACTGACGAGCATGTGCATGGACTCGCCGTCGGTCTGTTAGCCCCGGTTTAACCGCAGCCTGCCCTCTCCTCTCTCCTCTCTCCTCAGTCTAACCTGTCCTTCGAGGCACAGGAAGTGACCTCGCCTGCCCGGGTCCAGCCCCAGTGGAGGAAGAAGGTGATGCGACATGGATGTTTGCTGGTTTACCCTTATTTGTCTTAAATTGGAAATGGGGAAAATTCTGTTATGCATCGATAAACAACAGAAACACACAAACACAAACACAACAAAAAACCACCCCAAAAACTTTTATTTAAAACAAAAATAATAACTTTAAAACGGTGTTTGTATGTATCAGTTTGATTCATCCTGACATGGTTTGATTCAATCTCATTCCTAAATGTTTCTTTTCATAACGTCTGTCCGTCCGCCTACTGGTTGTTGTAAAAACGTCCCGTGTTAGCCCTCCCTGACCCCAGCCCGGTGTCGCTCTGTGTTCAGGCGCAGGGTAAAACCCTGGAGGGCGAGTCCCCCCCTCAGAGAGAGGAGGAGGAGGAGGTGGAGGAGGTGGTGGAGAAGGGGGTGGTGGAGGAGGAGGAGGAGCAGAGTGCGTCCGCCCGTCCGGACACAGAAGAGCCAGCGAGCGCCGGGGAGAGCAAGGAGAGCGAAGCCTGGACTCCGATGGCTGCGGCCGCACGCATGGCCAAGAGAGGTGAGCCGCGGTCTGTCTCTCCTGCTTGACCCGTCTGTCTCTCTCTCTGTCTGTCTCTCTCTGTCTGTCTCTTGCTCTTCCGCTTTCTCTTTTTGAATTTTTTTTTTTGAATTTTGAATATTTTTATTTTTTGTGCATTTCCTACTATCACCGTCTGTATAGTCTGTGTTGTCGTACTATATAGTGTGTTGTTTGATTTCTGTTGTGTCGTCCTTCCAGGTCTCGGCTCTCCGGAACCAGACAAACACGACGCCTTGGAGAACAAGAGGCCGTCTGCCACGACCTGTCCCTCTGAAGGTCAGTCCTTTTGTCAAATAGATTTTCCTTTTGTAAAAGAAAATTATAGAATTATGTGTGTAGCTTTTCTAGCCCCCATGACTCCTCAAAGGATTTATCAAATGAAAGTCTTCTTGTTTATTTGATCGAACTTATTGATATTAAAAGCTGAACAAAAACAGATCAGTTGGAATTGAGCTGATGTGACCCTTCCAGGCTTTCGATGGCTTATGAATGAATGAACTGAACTCAAGTGAACGCGTTGCATGCGTTCACTTGAGTTCAGTTCATTCATTCATAACCAATCGAGTGTTGGTTTGAGCGGCATCCGTTCTGCCCAACCCAGAGCGTCACCCCAACGCTTTTCACGAATGTGACGCAACACGACTCATCTCACCCCCCTTTCCCCCTCACAGACCAGTGGGGTCCGGGCCCCTCCCAAACCGGGGGCCCCCAGGAGGAGGCGGAGGGGGCGTCGCCCCCGGCCGCCCCCCGGGAGACGGGCGGCTGTTTCTACGGCGACCTCTCCTCCCCGCCCGCCGCCTGCGTCCCGGCGCACCCAGAGGGGCGGTCCGCCCCGGAGCCCCAGCCGGACCTGGGGGTCTTCTGCCAGACCAGCACGGCCATGTGAGTGGAGCGTGAGGCTGGACGCATAGTCCCGGGACGGATGTAGTTTGTGTGTGCATGTGTGCAGTTTTATGAAAGAAATGATTGGAAGGTTTGTTTTGTGGTTGTTTTGTGTGTGTGTGTGTGTGTGTGTGTGTGTATACTGTACACTCGCACACTGTTTTGTGTGTGTATACACACAAAATACATTGTGTCTGCAAGATGGGTGTGTTATTAAATATTTGTGTCATTTTTAATGTGTGTGTGTGTGTGTGTTTGGTGTATTCTTCTCGTTTGTGTGTGTACATTTTGTTATTCTGTGTGTGTTCTGTGATTCATTTTTGTTGTGTTTGTGCACAAGTATGTGTGTGTGAGAGTCTGTGAGTCTCCAGCATACTCTATATACCAGTCCTTTCGTGTTTGTGTGCGTGTGTCTCGTCTGTGTCTCTGTTAAATGTGTGTGTAACCGTGCGTGTGCGCTGTACCGTGTGACTCTGACCCCTCCCCCTGGGCTCCGCGCCGGTCTCAGCCTCAGCTCGGCGGTGACGGAGCACCGGCGGGCCGTGCGCCCGTCCCGGCGCTCCCAGGGCTCCAGGAACCCCCTGAGGGCGCTGGCCGCCCGGGCCGACATCAACCAGGACCACATGGGGGACCACGGCGACCCCAACGGGACGCCCGACGAGAGCGCCGCCGTGACGGGCCAGAAGAGTGAGTCCCCGTCCCCCCCCGTCCCCGTCCCCCCCGTCCCCGTCCCCCCCTACGCACACGCTCACACGTCAGACTCTAGGTTCAGAATCGATCATGTCGGGGGGGCAGACCTGCTCCAATCTAGGGTGCAAGGGGCGTGGTGCTCTCTTCCGCTTCCTATCTGTGTTGTAGTTTGCGTCAGCCAATCGTGTTGCTCTGGGCGGGGATCTGGAAGCGCGTTGTTGTCCGACGGGGAACGCTGCCTCGGCCAGCGCTAGTATTCCTTTCAAGGAAGGCTGGAGGGAAGAAAAGCTTAAGCATCCTGGGCAGGCAGCAATGATCTTAGACAAAGCGTCTTTAGTTTAAAGGATTCAATTCAACCTTGTTCAGACTGGCCACTATTAAAATCCTCTTCTGAAGGCTTGAGTGGCTAGCTTTCTTGCCACTCAAGATATTCTCTTCAATAGAATATCTGGAAACGAGGTGTGACCCCGCCCCTTTCAGTTCTCGGTTTCCTGCCCAGGTTCTGTCTGTCTCAAAATAATCAACAAATGTTGTGCTTGTGTTGTAAGACTATCGTCTTGTACATGGTATGAAAGTACTCAAGGTGTGTGTGTGTGTGTGTGTGTGTGTGTGTGTGTGTGTGTGTGTGTGTGTGTGTGTGTGTGTGTGTGTGTGTGTGTGTGTGTGTGTGTGTGTGTGTGTGTGTGTGTGTGTGTGTGTGTGTGTCCTCCAGAGGCTAACAACTCCCACTCGCGCCAGAACAGCAAAGAGAAGGTGGTTTCCTCCAATGATGTCATCGACACCAACCACGCCCCCTTCAAGAGCCTCATGCTCCTTCAAATTAAAGGTCAGAAAACAAATGGATTTCTCTATGCATACACAGTATTGTAATGCTGTGAAAACAACATGAATATAAACGTACAGACGCACGTTGATTTTCAAAGCTAAAAGTGCTGTGTAACCATTTATTATATTCGTGGCATGCGTGTTCACACTAAATGCTCTTCTGATGAAGTCATTATAACTAATAACATTGGTAGATGAACTTTAAGTGAAGCCATGAGGAAGGGTTACGATGGATGTGTGTGTGTGTGTGTGTGTGTGTGTGTGTGTGTGTGTGTGTGTGTGTGTGTGTGTGTGTGTGTGTGTGTGTGTGTGTGTGCTCGTGGGTCAACAGGCAGGAAGCGGGTCCAGACCCGGCTGGTGCAGCCCACTGCAGGCTCCCTGAACAGCGGAGACTGCTTCCTGCTGGTCACCAAGGAGAACTGCACCCTGTGGAGCGGAGCGCTCGCCAACGCTGCCGAGAAGGCCAAGGTATCACAGAGAACCCGGCCCCACGGATGGGTGGTTAATATACTGTAGTATATTAACATTTAGGGCATTCAGCAGACTCCTTCATCAGTTCATGCGCACATTCACACACCGACGGCGGAGTCAACCATGCAAGGCGACAGCAAGCTCGTTAGGAACAGTAAAGGCCCGATTATGGGCCCACGTTCCCACAACGCCACGACCACGCAGACGCACCGACGCAGTCGTGAACCTTTAAGGTTCTGCGTCTGCGTTTATAAGCCGACGGGGGACACCTCGACACTCAGCTCGGAGGAGCCAGGGATCAAACTACCCGAGCTTAGCCGACCCAGTATATTAATAATAATATTCTATACTGATGTTGTAATTCACTTTACATGACTCTGCCACTGGACATTGTAATTAAAATGTTTACTCTGCTAAAAGAAGTTAACATTTTGTAATGTATCCAATGCCAGAAGAGTGAAGGTGATACAAAGGGGTTGGTGCAGCACTAGGGCTAACGCTAATGCTAATGCTAGTGCTAATGCTAATGCTAGTGCTGCTGCTGTGTGTCCCCAGGCTGTGGAGCTGTCCGCCTACGTCCAGAGCCACGGGGACCTGGGCTGCCGGGCCCCCCAGTCCCTACACCTGGAGGAGGGGCTCAACGCCGACAGCAGCCTGGCGGCAGACTTCTGGAGCCTTCTGGGGGGAAGGGGACAGTACAGAGGTGGGTCTGAGTCCCACCTCAATCTCGTAGTTTGTGGTTTTAGACGAATCAATGTATCAAATGAAATGTGTTGTATTAAGTTGTGTTGGGCTGTACCATGGTACCCTGCGATCCTATCTGCCACCACGGGTTATGTTAAGTTGTGTTTTTATGTTTTTTTTATTCTCTTGCATTAAATTGGGTTGTTGTGTTGGGTCGTACCATGTGATCAGGGGTGTTGTTATTGTGTTGGGCTGTACCATGGTACCATGTGGTCAGGGGTGTTGTGTTATTATTTTGGGTCATACCATGTGGCCAAGGGTGTTGCATTGGCTGGTGTTGTTGTGTTGGGTTGTACCATGGTGGCATGTGGTCAGGGGTGTTGTGTTATTGTTTTGGGTCATATCATGTGGTCAAGGGTGTTGCATCAGCTGGTGTTGATGTGTTGGGTCGTACCATGGTGGCATGTGGTCAGGGGTGTTGTTATTGTGTCAGGTTGTACCATGGTACAATGTGGTCCGAGGTGTTGCATTATGTTGGGTCGTACCATTGTACCATGTGACCAGGCGTGTTGTACTAAGTCGGGTCATACCATGTGGTCAGGGGTGTTGTATTAGCTGGTGTTGTGTCGGGTCGTACCATGGTACCATGTGACCAGGGGTGTTATTGTGTCGGGTTGTACCATGGTACAATGTTGAGGGGTGTTGTATTGGGTCGTACTATGTGACCAGGGGTGTTGTACTAAGTCGGGTCATACCATGTGGTCAGGGGTGTTGTATTAGCTGGTGTTGTTGTGTCGGGTCGTACCATGGTACCATGTGGTCAGGGGTGTTGTATTAGCTGGTGTTGTTGTGTCGGGTCGTACCATGGTACCATGTGGTCAGGGGTGTTGTATTAGCTGGTGTTGTTGTGTCGGGTCGTACCATGTTACCATGTGGTCAGGGGTATTGCATTAAGTCGGGTCGTACCATTGTGGTCCTCTCCCCCTCAGGGGCGGGGCCTCCGGAGGAGGACGAGCAGTATGAGCGGGGCGTGGTGGAGTCCAACTGCGTCTACGGGCTGCAGGACAACAGGCTGGTGCCCCAGGACCAGGCCTGGGCCGCCGTACCCAGTGTGGCCCTGCTGGGCCCCGCCCAGGTCAGACCGCCCCCCCCCCCTGTCCCCAGGGGGCCCTCTGCTCTCTGGGGGCCCTCTGCTCTCTGGGGCCCCCTGGGGGGCTGGGGTCCCTCTACAACACCCGTTTTGGTCGTTGATTAACACAACACATTCGACACTGCAGGCATGGAGAGGGAACTCGATTTGTGTCACACTTTTCATACGTGAGGCAGACTCAATGTGCTTGCAGTGACATTTGACATTTATATTTAGGGCACTTAGCCGACGCTTTTATCCAAAGCGACTTACAATAAGTACATTGGTCGTGAGAAAGTGAAAGTGCTTCCCACAGAACTACTGCAGAACTACAAAGTTTCAGAGTGTTCAGTGCTATCGCTCACCTATGATCAATATGGGTTCACTCATGAGCTATGTGAGGTTTGTGGACTGTTAGGGAGGTTTGGGAGCACTGAAAACATTCCTGTTATTTTTCAACTTTAAATTCACATTTTCATTTAGGGCATTTAGCAGACGCTTTAATATGCTTTGATGAATCCTTGTGTCTATAGTATGATTTCAATACGTCCCAGTTATCAACTTGGTTTCACACTTGCTTCAAGTCAATTCCATTAAATGGTAACCTCTTCCGTTTTCTCCTGTAGGCGCTGGTGTTTGACTTCGGCAGCGAGGTCTACCTGTGGCACGGGACGGACGTGTCCATCGCCAACAGGAAGGTGGCGCTGCACCTGGCCGAGCAGGTGTGGGGCGGAGCCTATGACTACAGCAACTGCAGCGTCAACCCGCTGGACCCCTCCCACAGCTGCCCCAGCATCCAGCTGTGAGTCTGAACCAGCGCCAGTTGCTTCTCTACGTGGTCATTGTCTTATATGATCGTCGACGTAGTGATCTATGCAATTATATCACAGACACTGAAATAAGTCTTAAATATGAAGGAAAAAAAGGAGGTCAAATCCAATGTTTTTGCCCGTTCGCCCCAAAACACTGTGAACGTTCCACTTTGCATCGAGCGCAAGTGGCTATCAGGTGGGTTGTAACCATAGGGATAACAATCCCTCCTCTTCCCTAAAACCCTCAGCCCCAATCACGGTGTTCGAATGGCATCTGAATCAGTGGGCTCTCCGGCTCTATAAGACGTTTTTACACGCCACATTGGAACCATAGTGACATGTTACGAGTGTCTGTCTTCATGTGTGTGTGTGTGTGTGTGTGTCGTGTTCCTCTATGCAGGCGGGGCGAGGGGCGGCCCAGCTGGGCTCTGTTTGGGGTCATCTCCCAGCACTGTGAGACGGCCCTCTTCAGGGAGAAGTTCCTGGACTGGCCCAGTGGGGCTGCCAGCCAAGAGGAGCCCAGGCCACCACTGGAGGGCCCAGCGCAGGTCAGATCAGTGCGTGGATGAAAATGTTGTCCGGTTTGAGAAACGGTCTGCAGTTGTTGACGCTTTAAGTGTTACACAGAGTGGAGCCATATTCTAAAACCAACTTACTGTCACAGTGTTGGTTTAAGAGCTCTAGAAGTATTAGTTATATTAATTTACCATTAAGATATTAAATAACAATAATAATAATTAAATAAATGTGTCAGCTATTTCTGAAGATGGTGGTGAACGTCGAACATGACATAAAAAAAAAAAGACATAACATTGTTGATAGCCACTGAGTTTGGCGTTGCATAAACATAATACAAAAAAGAGAAAAAAACCATAAAACTCGGCATAGGCGTCTTCAGATGCGCCCCACTAAACTACATCCTGTCTCACCAGTCATCTGCAGGCCTGTCGGCGACGCCAACGGCAACGGCGACGACCACGGCAACACCCATGGCAACGCCCACGGCGACGACCACAGCAACGCCCACGGCAACGCCCACGGCGACAACACCGGCAGAGGACACCTTGTGCCCCTGCGATGCCAAGGCCCTTCTGATGGGACAGGGGTCCCCCCGGGACTCCCAGACCGGGCCCCATGGGGCCGTCCCTCTGGACGGAGGACGACGGGCGGGGCTGGAGACGGTTGCCGTGGAGACGTGGCTGGTCCAGGAGGGGGACGACGGCGGGGTCCCCGTGGAGAGCGACGGGCAGCTCCACGAGGGGGAGTCGTACGTCGTGCGCTGGACGTACACCGCAGGTGGGGACACACACACGCGTGCACACACACACGGCGCACTCGCGCTGACACACACTGCTCACAGAGACACACACACACTGCTCACAGAGACACACACACTGCTCACAGAGACACACACACTGCTCACAGAGACACACACTGCTCACAGAGACACACACTGACTGACTGACTGACACACACACACACACACACACACACACACACACACACTGACACACACACACTGACACACACACACTGACACACACACACACACACACACACACTGACACACACACACTGACACACACATACTGACACACACACACACACACACACTGCTCACACACACACACACACACACACACTGCTCACACACACTGCTCAAACACACACACACACTGCTCAAACACACACACACACTGCTCAAACACACACACACACACACACACACACACTGCTCAAACACACACACACACACACTGCTCAAACACACTCCTCACAAACACTTCACACACACAGACAGACAGTCTCAGTACCATTCACTAATTGACCAATATGTGTTCTGCATGTTTAGGTAAGGGCAGCAGCCCAGAGGACACGAACAGGAAGGAGAAGACTGTCTACTTCCTGTGGCATGGACGCCACTCCCCCATCAGTGGGCGGAGTCCCGCCTCCTTCCTCTCCATTGGGCGGAGGAGTGAGGAAGACTCCCAGGTAGACAACCGCCATGTTTTTTGTCCCATGACTGTAACTGTGATCACTGCATACCAAGATATCCAATACATCCCTTAGTTAAATCAACTAATACTACGTCTTTTAATATGTAGCTTTAAAGAAGTCTGTTGGTATCCTAGGCAAGATGCGCCAATATTGTATATTTATTTTACGTGAATCTTTGGCAAATGATGTAGACGGTGATAGAAAAATACAGGCCAGAGCATTATTTGTTTCGGCGGGATATGAAAAGGAGCGTCCCATAAAAGTTCACATTAAAAACGTATTTGTTGTAATTCCCGTGGCCTGTTGCACTTTAAACACCGTCTCGAATTGGGCCTTCAAGTAAGCAAATTGCTTTTTTCCAATTACTATTTCTATGGACGGTTTTATTGGCATCTTTCAAAGGAAATGCAGACCTTGCTACCATTCATATCTTATAGAAGAGGGCTGGTTAACGCATAAAAATGCTAGAATGATATTCCAGGACGCCAAAATGTCCCATTTTCAATTTCGGAGCCACGTTTTATGTTTCTCCCATTTGACATTTATTGAAATTGTGTTACTGAGTTATAGTCAAAAGTATTTCCTCTCGTAGGGCTGTTAGTGTGCGATGTCTGCTCCACGTTAGGGTGTATGTTCCCAACATTGGGGGGTCAGGAAGAAAGAATAAATATCTTAAATAAACAGTCATATTTTCGTTTTATTGCTGCCTTGAAAAGTAACTCCTCCTTCGAAACCAAATCGTTCAGTAAACGTGTGTGTGTGTGTGTGTGTGTGTGTGTGTGTGTGTGTGTGTGTGTGTGTGTGTGTGTGTGTGCCCCTGCAGGTGGTGGTGCCCCAGGGTCAGGAGCCCCCCTGCTTCCTGCAGCTGTTCGGCGGGGGTCTGGTCACTCACAGGGGGAGGCGGGACTCCCAACCACCCCCCCCAGGTACAACAACCCCCCCCCCCCCAGCGGGGGTGTCATGTTGCTCATCCAGAGGTGTCGTGTAAAAGAATGGTGACGACTAAAAATAAGGATCAATCCTAACAGCACAAAATTGTTTCAATATTTTAATAAATTCATTAATGTATTTATTATTTTAGTTTATTAGTGTTATTTATTACGTGTACAGGAATGACGACCAACGGAAAATAAGGATTAATACTAAAAGATAACAAAATAGTTTCAATGGTATAATTCATTAATTCGTTCACTAATGCATTTATTTTTAATTGTGTTTTTAATTATTTAGTGCATATAAAATCTGCATTTATAGGCTTTGTGGCATTTCGTGACAGTACATTAATCCTTCCTTATTCCTCATTCGCATGGATTAGTAAAACATGGGTAAAAATAATGAGTAATAATAATTAGTAATAATACCAATTAGTATTCAGCTCATTATATCACGCAGGCTGTGTGGCTCCAGCCCTGTCCCATCCCAGTGAAGGAATGGCTGGGGGTGGTGGGGGTGGTGGGGGTGGTGGGGGTGGTGGGGGTGGTGTGGGGGGTGGGAGTCAGGAATGCCCTCCCCTGATAGCCTCCGGACCGTAGCCCTCTCTGAGTGTCTCTGTACCTGGGGGGGGTGCTGGCACCAGACCCATCCGTCTCCTGCCCCTGACGCGGTGCTCGTCTCTGGGCTCAGCGTGTGTGTGTGTGTGTGTGTGTGTGTGTGTGTGTGTGTGTGTGTGTGTGTGTGTGTGTGTGTGTGTGTGTGTGTGTGTGTGTGTGTGTGTGTGTGTGTGTGTGTGTGTGTGTGTGTGTGTGTGTGTGTGTGTGTGTGTGTGTGTGTGTGTGTGCGCGCGGGGGGGGGGGCTACTCGGACCACTGCCCTATCGTTCAGTGCTGTCTGCCCAAAGGGAATTCAGATTTGAATGAGCCTCTTGGGTAACTCTGGCACGCTAACATTCTGTATTTACTGCCCCTGCCAAACAAATGTCAGACGAGTAATAAGTGACAAGTGTATTAATCACATTTGCGTTATCCATAATCCACATGGCAGAGATTACAGTACGCTTACACCAATCACCAATGTCCGCTTGATAGCTCCTCATGACTGGGTTGTCCTGGACTGGCCTCATAGCCGCACACGCTGGCAACGGCTCACATCCTATTCTACAAGGAAACCCGAGGCTGTGGTACGGTGGGGGTACCGCCGTACCGGTCTGATGGCTGCCTCGAGGAACGGCGCCCGGGGGAATGTGTGTGAATCAGAATCAGTCGAGTTACTTTTATTGCAACCTATTGTACAAGTACACAAGGGTAAACTTCTTTAGGCTTGGTTCCTAAACAGTCACATAGCAGCCACGATACAAGATACAGTAAATAAAGAAATGTGATATAAAGAAATATGTAAAAAATAAGTTAAAGCAAAAATACATAGTAGCTTTTGTGTTCTCCCTTTCCTCAAACGTCTAACTTTCACCTTGGGAATTCTCTTCCTCCTCTCCCTCCCCGTCTGCCCGGATGTGTTCCCAGCCGCGTGGAGGATGTTCTGCGTGCGAGGGCAGCGCCCGGACGAGGCCTCCCTGCTAGAGGTGGACTGCTGCTGCTCAGGGCTCCGCTCAAGAGGCGCTGTAGTTCTCCTCAACGGCCAGCAGGAGCCGCTGTTCCTGTGGCACGGCGGTAAAGCGCACGCCAGCTCCCGCGAAGCGGCCAAGAGAGCTGTGGATCGCCTCAATCAAAGGTAAGTCTTTAATTCTGCTAAGGCTGTTTTGAGGGGGTTGTAGTGATGTAATGACGGGGTTTATTCTTGGTTACCATGGTACCGGTTTAGTAGGCCTACCTCATCTGTTCAGTCTTCAATTGTTTTTGTTATGATTGTTACCATTTATGTTATTTGTGGACCTATAACAAACATACGATTTAGTAAATGTTAAACAGAAAGTGTGTGTGTGTGTGTGTGTGTGTGTGTGTGTGTGTGTGTGTGTGTGTGTGTGTGTGTGTGTGTGTGTGTGTGTGTGTGTGTGTGTGTGTGTCCCCAGCAGCCTAAAGGTCCTGGTGGTAGAGGAGGGATCAGAACCTGCCGAGTTCTGGACGGCCCTCGGAGGGCAAGACCGGAAGGCCTACGACTGCATGCTACAAGGTACACACACACGAAATAACACACACACACACACACAAAATAACACACACATCCTCTGTGACACATATCAGGGATTTAAAGTTACCTAAATGTCCACATACACACACACCTACACATGCACCTATACCTGCACACACCTCCGACTGACCGTGGGGGTTATTCCAGACCCGGGGAAGTACAACTTCACGCCGCGGCTCTTCCACCTGAGCGTCCACGACGGCGCCTTCCAGGGGGAGGAGCTTCAGAGCCCCGCCCGCCTGCCGGGGGTCACCATGGCGATGCCGTTCGTCCAGGAGAGCCTGTCTTCTGCCCCGCGGCCGGGTAAGGGCCTCTCTCTCTCTCGCTCTCGCTCTCTCGCTCTCTGTGTGTGTGTGTGTGTGTGTGTGTGTGTGTGTGTGAGTGTGTGTGTGTGTGCTGTAGAGCAGCCTCTGTTTATGTACTCGAACGATGATTGACGTGTACTATCCCCGCCAAACATTTCTTAAACACGGTCAAACACACCCTGGATGTCACAGCTCCAGCCCGCTCCGTCTTTAACCCCGCTCTCTCCTCTCTCCACCTCCAGCCTGGTTCCTGCTGGACAACCGCCTGGAGGTGTACCTGTGGCAGAGTGGCCCGGCGGCGGACCCTGGGAGCGGCGCCCCGGCCTGTAGCCGCGGGGCTAACGCACGGCGCTGCGCCATGCAGACCGTGCTACAGTACTGCAAAGGTGACTCGGACCGGCCCTCTCCTGGTGACGGGGCCTGGGGGGCGTGGGAAGGAGCCTTTGGTCGATTTGTAATCCTGATTGTTGTTGTTGTTGTCCAGAGTTGAACCCCAGGCGCCCCCCCATGGCCTACCTCATCTCCGAGGGAACGGAGCCCCTCACCTTCACCAACGTCTTCCCCCACTGGGAGAGGAGGCCCAGCACCAGCACACAGGTACCCCCCACGCCCAGTCCTCCCAGTACCAGCACACAGCTACCCCCCACCGCCCAGTACACAGGTACCCCCCACGCCCAGTCCTACCAGTACCAGCACACAGGTACCCCCCACGCCCGGTCCTCCCACTGAGGGACAGAGAGTGACCGTATGGGAGCCTCGAGGCCTGTAGGAGAGCCTTTATAGGCCTGTGGTTCAACAAAGAGGTAGATGTTGTCATATTGTCTGAGACCGTTTTGTAGTCCTCTTAATGACACAGCGAGGTTGACCTTAAGATAACTACTCTTGCTTGATTCACCATTTTAATCTTTTTTTTTTTAATCCTTTGAATCCTTAAGAAGTTACACTCATCGTTTCCACATTATTTCGACTGATATAAGTTGTTTCCTGGTGGGGCGTCTTGGACCAGATCAATATTGTAAATAAGAAACTGTTCTTAATGTTTTATCTGGAAAAATAAAGGTTAAATAAAAAATAAAAAAATGTACGACATTCCCAACGCGCTGATGAACGCTGCGGCTCACGGAGAGCCCTCCTCTGATGCCGTTCTGGCTGTGCCCCTGCAGGGGGACACGGGGCCCGCCAAGCTGGTCCTGGTGCAGGACGCGCTGGCCCAGCTCCCCACGGTCCCCCACGCCGCCGGGGGCCTGCTGCCCGACGGGACGAACCCCCAGCCCCAGGAGGTCTTCCTGCCCGACCACGACTTCCAGGTAAGCCTGCCGAAGCGGGTGTGGCACCGCCTTGCACTTAACGTCGAAGAGTCAACGGGAGTCGTCGAAATGCTGAATGGTTTCGGTTCATCTTAGTTACGCGCAGGGAGAGCGTTTAACGTGAACCGAGGGACGTCATGTGCCGTTTGTGAAGTTAAACCGCCGCATTTTAGCCAATCGGTAAACACTCAATGAACTGCCTTAACGGGCCTCGCATCAAAGGGTTAATCGAGGGTTAGTCGAACCTTGCCAGGTTATATTATCCCCGTTTGATAACGCTCAAACAATGCAGGGCGTTGGAGAGGTTTAGGGTCCCCGACACTCCGATTCGGGGTTCCCACCCCACTGTGGCGGTCTAATTGTACCTGACCAGATCACCCCCGGACTTCTGACTGCTTCCTCATCACACGTATCTGAAGTAAAGAGGAAGGTGTCCTCTGAGTGAGGGACTGAACCGGTCCGAGGCAGTTGACCCGAGCGCAGTGTTGTGTTGATCTGCAGGCCGTGACGGCGGTGGAGCCTGAGGACGACTCGCTGGCCGCCCGGACGCAGGAAGACGTCGAGAAGAGCAAAGAACTGCTTGTGTAGGAAGGCCTCCAGAAGTGACTGTGACTCCCCAGCAGGGCTCTACATTGAGCATATAAGGGAGAGGTGTATGCTAGGACGATAACCTGCCTTGGCCCAATGGACTGCTTCGCCCCCCCATCACCAAAGAATATGGATTATCTATGTCATCTGAGAGTCAGAGATTACCCAATTTTTGTATTTTCTTTTTCTTTCGGAGACAACCATTGTGTGCACATGTTTTCGGTGGCTGTATGTGTGTGTGTGTGTGTGTGTGTGTGTGTGTGTGTGTGTGTGTGTGTGTGTGTGAGTTCATGCGTGAGTCCTCTATAAGTTTGGCACCTAAAAGGCCTTAATGTGTTGAGAGCCAACCGCTCTTCCAGTGTTTCACGGACCGACTTTTTTCTTCTTCTGCCCGAGTTCTGTCCGGGTGAATGGGCTTCCTAACCGACATGGTGTTCTGAAGAGCAATTATTTAAAATGGCAGCAACAAAGATCACAGAGTCCAAATAGATTTTCTTAAGAAAGTTACATTTATCTGTACAAATCAATGAGAAAAGACAATTCAGGTGGGGGGGAGGGACAAAATAATGATATCAGTAACAAACTGAGCTGAGGACATGACAGAAAAGAGTGCTTACAAATAAAGAAAACGCTAATGAAACTAAATAAAAATGGTGACCGCTTTAATTGTGTCCTCCTGGAATCGTTTTAATGTCTGCGTTACAAACGGCCTTCGACACAACGCTCGTTTTCAATTGCAGATGAAAAATATAAATCCTGCAAGGTTCACACAGAACCCCTGATTGGTCGCCGCAAAAAAGGTCTACTTGAGAGTGCAGAACGTAAGGCTGTGCTATATCGTTCCTCTTGTGTACGGTGGCCTGTGTGACCAGACCGTTGTGTGTTCTGTGCCCATCTGTGCTGCGCCCATCTGGTTGTTGTGTTTTAAAGTCTCACGTCCCCCCCGTCCCCCCCATGACCCTGGAGGGCATTTAGCATTAGTCACGCTTGGGAGTGGCAGGTGCACATGCTACAATAACAGGCCCTACGAGCAACGTCACCTCTTCCCTTCCTCCATGGGCTCCCGACATACTGACACATCCTGCATTGCCTGCACTGCGGCCGTTATACCATATCTGTAATCACTAGTACCTTCTCTTTCACTGCCTTCCCCCCTCTCTTCATCTCCATGCCATCTGTAATCACTGTAACTTTCTCTCGCTTCTCACCTCCTGATGCAAACACGTCCACACCCTCCCTACCGTATGTAATCACTGATGCTTTCACTTTCACTATCATTCCCCCTCCTTCCATTACTCGTGACTCTAGAAGTGAACATCCATACGATCTGTAATCACTATTACTTTCACTCCCATTCACATCACCGATCACTTTTGAAGTGAAAGCCCATACGATCTGTTATCACTATTACTTTCACTCTCCTTCCCATCACCCATCACTTTTGAAGTGAAAGTCCATACGATCTGTAATCACTATTACTTTCAACACCTTTCCCTCGCTTAATACCTCCTGATGCAAACACGTCCATACCATCTGAAGCTATTCACTATTACTTTCTCTCCTCTGTTCACTACCCTTCCCTCTCCCTCCCTCCCCTCGCTCATCCCTCTCTAAGTGACCGTCTATACCCTCCCCATTAGTCGTCAGCCCCCTCCCTGCTGTGAGCCGACCTGGGCCATGTTAGGGAGCAGGCAGTTCTGGTCCCCGGGCTGGATTAGGCGGACTAAGCCCTCCATGTGACTGGGAAAGGCCCCTGTGCAGATCGGATTAGGGCCCGGTGCGATGGGCATGAACCAGAGGCCGGGTATCAGGGAGCCAGTGGAGCAGAGAAACAGCCATAAAACCCCGACACGCGCATACACACGCACACACACTCTCTTTGTACTGCCAATAGCCCTCCGAAGCTGTGTTGTGGATGAGCGATAATTCTGGAGAACTTTATACAACGATTTAGAAAACAATACGACATTGCTATGCAGCACACAATATGTGACAAGTACGACGGGCAAGGGAAAGTTTCTAACAAGGCTATGAGGGTTAAAGGGGGCGGTTATGATGGTGAAGAGTGCTGATTCGTCCTTGATGAGAAGGAAACGCTTGGCTATTCAACACTGTTTGCACTATTAAAGGTCCCGTTACATGCCACCAGGTGTGAGTGTGATTAGCCGTTACACCTTTTAGGCCATAGGGTGGACATGCTATACTTCCTCTGCGTGTGTTCTATTTACGTGTGCGTGTTGCTATGCCCGTGCCGTGACTTGGCGCGTCTCTAAATGGCCTGCTCCCTGTGCACGTCCACGCCCGGAAAGTTCCTCTCGGGCTCGGACGCCATGGCGGCCTCGCGCAGCACGATCATGTGGTCCTCGGCGGCGTGCAGGGATTGGTCGATCCAGTCCATGCTGCCGGACATGTGACAGGCGTTGCGGGTCACCAGTACCAGGTGGCTGACGGACAGCAGGAGGGCGGTGGCTCTGAGGGGGAGGAGGAGGAGGGGGAGGAGGAGGTGAGCTGAGGTACCAGACTGACGACTGGTTAATCTGACTTAACCCTTAAAGGGGACCTATTATGCTTTTTCGACTTTTATGACCTATAAACGTTGTTATAATGATTGATAGTCATGTTTAACCATACTAAAGTGTCAAATAATGACGAACATGCATTTCGACGTATTCCCTGCTGACAGTCTGGGGTGGCTGTGCAGAGCGCTAAAACACTCGGGACAACGTTTGTGATTCACTTGTTCACATTTCCGGGAAATCATCTACGTAGAGGCACTCCTGCCACGCCCCCATATGCCTGGTCAAATCTGCCCGCGCGCGCGCTTCAAGGAAGGTAACCAATCAACACGGAGTTGGGTTGGCAGGAGGGGGGCGAGGGGGCGGAGAAGGACGAATCCGAGCGTTGACAGAGAATGCTGAAAGCGCCCAGATGAGAGGAAGAGTTTCCCGAAAATCTACATCGTTTTTTGTGTATGGTTAAACTTGACTATCAATCATTATAACAACGTTTATAGGTCATAAAAGTCGAAAAAGCATAATAGGTCCCCTTTAAAGTTCCCGTGTTATACCACCAGGTGTGAGTGTGATTAGCCGTTACAACCCGTTTTGAAAATCTGACTCTTCTGACATCACAAGTGGGCATGTCCACCTAGATGTACGCTGGATAGATCGGTCTACCAGAACTACCCAGTGGACTGTAGCAAACGTTGCTCATCTATCCGTCATACATCTAGGTGGACTCGACCGCCTATGATGGCAGATTTTGAAAACGGCTTGTAATGGCTTATCACAGTCACACCTGGCGGTTTAATATGTCACCTTTAATTCTATCAGGGCATTTAGCAGACGTCTTTATACAAATCGGCATGCAATAAGTACATTTGTCAGAAGAAAGAGAAACGATATATCTCTTTCAGTACAGTAAGGATGTTCATAGATCCAAGAGCCAAGCACTAACAATCGCTAGGTTAACCAAATCCCCGTATAAAACAAAGACAGGATAAGATGCGACAACTAAGTATGTGTGTACATTAAGTGCCAGGCATACACCTACAATAAGTGCGTCCAAGGGGCTGGCTAGGGGAAGTCTAGGTGAACTCTGAACAAGTTAGTCAAGCGAGTAATTCTGATGCACGTTTTTACCGCTTGGTGTGAAATATTCACTGCACCGAAGGAAAGAAAATGAAGACGCACAGCAGCGACCTTATCTTCAACGACGGTGTGAAAGTGGTGTTATGCTACCCTAAACCAGGGTATAGTGTCGTTGTGATAGCACCACCATAGCAATAACTTCCCAGCTGGTGGTTTAAATGTCAATTGCGGCTGCTCAGTGTTTGAAAAACAATTATGGGTCTGAATAAACGAGCGAAAGCGGCAAAGGAGTAGAGGCGATAAGTGAAGGGGCTGCTTTCTAATGAATAATCAGCGGGTACTTGTTGAAAAATGGGAAACGGGTGGAAAAAGGGGCTTATGTAACTTTTAATTAAAAACTAGACCACTTTTAATTAAGCTTTAAACTTTTCCAGTGGATGAAAAGTTCTATGGCTGTAGGACAAATCACTCAGTCTTTGTCACGTCTCTCTTCATCTCATGAGCTACAATAAATAAACGGTGTTGAGGGTAGAGGTGACAAGAGTCTGCAAGACACCGCGTTAATGAGGCGACCTCACCGAATACCGTTCGTTAAGACGATACGGACACTCTTACTGAGTGGAGGGAGTCCAGCGTAAACAAAGAGCAGGAAAAAACAGTCAGCTGAGCTCGAAGTGTTGTTAAAGGGAACCGCTATTCATTCAACGTGAGCTGAACTCACGCAGTCTGTGTGTGTGTGTGTGTGTGTGTGTGTTTTGGATCCTAGACACACCGTTTGCGACATGAACATACTCACTCGTTCGCAACACCAGGGTGAAGGGACTGCATGAAGGGTTGAAAACAAATCGATGATTCAAACATGAACATGCTGTAAAAGGTGCTCACCTGGCATCCAGCAGGATTGGGTCTAGGGGGGGGTACATGGATCGTACCACGTCATCCACCCTGCGGGGGGGGGGGGAACTCGGATTAAAATCACTCATGTGGAGAAAGTTGAGGGAATCGCTTGGCGATTGTTATTCGCGTGTGTGTGCGTGTGTGTGCGTGTGTGTGCGTGTGTGTGCGCGTGCGTGCGTGTCATCACCTCGGACTGATGCGCTTGGCCACGCTGATGATGTCACTGAGGCTGGCCGGCGCCTTGACCTTGGCGCCCGAGCCCATCGTCATGGCGACCAGCTTCTCCGTCAGCGTGTGGCAGATCTGTTACGGTCGTCAAGAAGGGAGGAATCCAATCAGGACGTTTGGAGACAAATACCGGGTGGGGGAGGGGGTCCCGTTAAACAGAGGGTTGTAGGGGGAGAGAGAGAGCTCACCTTTAAGATGGAGATGCAGTGAGAAACCAAACCACTGAGAGAGAGAGAGAGAGAGAGAGAGAGAGAGAGGGGGGGGGGAAGAGAGAGAGAGAGAGAGAGAGAGAGAGAGAGGGCACCCGGTTAACATAGATGCACCGTTGCATTTAAGCAAAACCCCTCGTCCGCGGGACACTCCCATTATGAGTAGATGGTAAATGGACTGCAGTTATATAGCGCTTTTAACCAAACCGCTTTACAATATTGCCCGACATCACTCATCATGCACGCATTCACACACAGCCCCTCGAGAGCAGTCAGGGTGAGGTGCCTTGCTCAGGCACACCTCGAGCCGGGGGTCGAACTAGCAACCTCGCGGTTACCAGCCAGCCCGCTCTACCTCCTGAGCTACTGCCGCCATGAGTGTTCGGCCCCCCAGCAACACCTTCAGGCCTGGGGATGAAGGGGGGGCTACAGGTTTGGACATACGAGGCGTCCTCGATCCAGTCCTCGTTCTCCAGGATGGCCTCGATGTGCGGGTTGGTGATGACCACGTCGTCCAGCTCCAGCTCCGACTGCTCGCTCTGCGTTTCCATGGCGCCGATGAGATCCACGGTAGGCCTGCGGAACGAGGGGACACCGCCGCGGGGGGGGGGGGGGGGGGGGATATGATGTGTCACTAAGATGGACACCAGTTGAGTGACTTCTTGTCAACGCCAACACCCACTATCCAGAACACTTCACAAACTCTCTCGCTCCCTCACGCGTTCACCCACTCGATCATTCTCGAGGGGTGTCTCAATCAAAACAACAAAATAAATAGTTTGACGTTGTGGAGTAGGATGGAGAGTGGGATAGTCCGAGTGGTCTTCGCCACCATTTCCGATAAAATGTTTATTGCGAACTAGCTACCTTAGCATTAGATAGATGACGTTATATGGCAGAGTAAGTTGGTTACTATAAATGGCATGGTTGCGTTGAGCGTTACCTTACCGTACGAATTAGCTCGGGCTATGTCATGCACATCCTCGAAAGCTAGATCGATAATGAAATATATCGATAAATCAGGGTAAGGAATCATACGTAAGGATCCGACCGGTACTGACTTGGAGTCAAAGTGCTGCAGCAGGTAGTGGGGGTGGCAGTAGCGGTGGCGGCAGACCACCACCAGAGCCACGAGGGACGCCAGGAAGATGGTGGCCAGCACGCTGATGGCCACGATCACCACCGTCTCCATGGTGACGGTGGTGGTCGCCAGGGGGTGGAGGGGGAGGAGAGGTGGGGGACCCGGCACCGACAGTGTGGAGACGGGGACAGCCGTCCCAGCAGTCGCGACTCGGGAGGGTCGGAGCTCGGCTAGAGGAACATCAACTCCGCTGTTGGGAGGACAGGAAGCAAAGGGCGGCGGGGTGTGTAGGACTAAGGCCAGGGAGGAGAGAACTATAAACCCTTCGCACAGAGCCATCATCGAGGAAAAACACAGATCTTACTTCAGGTTATTGTATGGTGTACGTCCTGGCACTTAAAAATAGTACTGGCACTTAAAAATAGTACTAAAAATAGTACTAATAGTACTAGCGTCTCATCCTAGCTATCTTTGTTGTGTACGGGGAACAGAGATTGTTGGTGTTTGGCACTTGGTTCTTCTTCATTTCTTACTGTCCCGACAGCGATATTGTTCATTTTGCTTCTGACAATTATTGTGAGTTGTAAGTGACTTTAGATAAAAGCAAAACTAAATACCCTAAATTTGAATGTAGGTCTGATCTTTCTAGTTGCCAGGGAACAGGTAGAAGCCTAAACCAGTGACGATAAGCCCTACACCGGCTCTGGTACATAGAAGACCCCTTGTTAGAGTCATGTGCGACACCTGCGTTTGTCCTAGTGAGAACTCAGTTTTGTGTACTTCTGTTCGGAAAAGTGGCATTAGCCTGTGAGTTGAACAATTGTAATTACCCTACTAATCCCACTGGGTTTGGAATATGAAATTAGAGAAAAAGGCTCTATGTGTGCGACACACCTTACAGTAAACACACACTCGTATCTTCATCCGACCAGCCAGGAAGTTCAAGGAACCGAACGTGACCAGGGACCTGCCCTTCATTCACTCTGTCTGCATAACGAACACAACATATCACAAACCCTATGGTTCTTATCAATCTGTAAACATACAGTTTACACAAACTAGTGTTTGTGTATATATATATTTACAAAAAAATGGACTTCCTATATTATGTTTAAATATATATTTACCTACATATCTGGACAAGCAGAGCAGCAAATCTGTTATTCTAGAGATCTACAACTGCAAACAGTTATCCTCGTAAAGTATTATTCAGTAAAACAAAATGAACACTGCACCTACTTGAAGATCGATTGGTCCTCTTCGTTGTGAGTACCTCCTCTATTTAGTCCAGTCCATTGGCAAATAACTGGAGACATAAACGTCCATTTGTTAACTTTAGATGCTCTTCATTCACAAACGACTTTGTTTCTGGTGTTACAATCGAGACTAGCTGCCCTCTGCCCGAGCTAGTCATTCATTAACCTGCCCTGCCCTGCCCTGTGTGTGTGTGTGTGTGTGTGTGTGTGTGTGTGTGTGTGTGTGTGTGTGTGTGTGTGTGTGTGTGTGTGTGTGTGTGTGTGTGTGTGTGTGTGTGTGTGTGTGTGTGTGTGTGTGTGTGTGTGTGTGTGTGTGTGTGTGTGTGAATCACACAATGTTAGAGGACATAGCATGGATCAAGCAGGTAATAAACCGTGGGGTGTTTTAGATTCACAGCCAAACTGTGAGCACAACGTTGGGGAAAAGGACTTAAGAGAGTTGCAGCATTCTTCTAAACCTTCCTTTCTTAACGGATGAATGATTGAAATTCCGCCATGGAATGTGGTAATTCTCTAATCAGATTAATCGCTGTTACATTAGCCCTATTGTCATCAGGTCTGCCACTATCTCTTTCTTAAAAGTGGGACTTTTAGAGAAATTGCACGCCAACATCCAGGCCATCGATGATTGAGCTATTTTTCTTTATAATGGGTAGGCTATTACAATTTTTAAGTGAGTAGGCCTATATCTTGCACCGTTTATTTTGCGTATTTTTGCGACTTTATTATTCACAATTAACAAAGTCTACAAAAGGCTGCAGTATTTTTGTCTTGAAAGATGCTTGTCAAAGTAATTGCCTAATATGATGGGCTATAGTCGAATTATGAAATGATGTAAGCCAATGAAACGACGCTTTATGCGAAGCTTTTTCTAACTTTTACGGGCAACATTTATAACTCTAAAATAATTGGATATTTGAGTCTCTGTCATTATAGAGACATTTAGAACAAGACATTTACAACTGTTTCTATGCGCAACAAATGTGGGCAGTTTAGGCCTATCCATGCAGACGCACTTAATTTCACCAACTTAATGCGGTTATTAATGTTCTCCAAAAATATCCAAACAAAATATTAGCTTTACCTGCAAGACTAAAATATAAGTTTAAGATAACGACACAGCTAAGCTTTGCATTGATTGAAATAACACGAAATAGATTAATAAAGTTTGACTCACCTACATCTTTTCGGTGTTCTCGCGTCAGGAGACAAAGCGCTTTTCCCGCGGGCGCGCGGAGACGGCACCGACCTCTCCAGACCCGGCACGGGAGCGCGCAGGGCGGACGTGAACGACCGAGGGGTCAGTGCGGTGAGGGATGGTCCACCTTGCCATCATCACCCCCCTTCACCTTTTGAGCACGGTCTCTCTGTTAATGTCCTAAAGAAGGCGGGTCGGTGCATAAGACCATTGTCTCCGATGTTAGGATGTGATATTGGTGTTTCGTTCGTCCGCGCTCGTCAGGATAGACAAGCAGGGTCTACTTTTATGTGAAGGTGGTCGAGAACATACGGATGACTGCGCCCAGGGCAGACGCTAGGTGGCGCACCTTACCAGTTAGAATGGATGATCTACTGTAAGGTTATAACTCGTGTTAGGACAAGGGACACTTGTACATTAAGAGTTAGTAAGATAGTTTTCACACCAAGAGTTGGCTCTGGGAGATGGGTGTGTGTGAAGAAAGTGTGTTGACTGGTAGAATAATGATCAGCGGTGCCTTATCTGTGCTCTGATAAGAGCAGCATTCCTCTGGAATTCCTTCAGGAGGCCATTTCTCCTAGATGTTTCTTCTCACTCACCGTGACTACACCGTGATGGTAACCCACCAGGACACACATACTGACAACAATCACAGTATACTACACGAAGATGGAAATACAAATTTTTCGATCTTCTTGAATATTCAGCCTTAACTAGACTAGTTGGTTTAGCCCTATGTGTGTTTTCCATTGTCGCTGCAACAGATGACCTTCCAAACTGCTTTTTTGTTGTGGATAATTGACTGTCTTCAGTAACTTATTAGTAACTAAAGTATTTAGTATTGAGAAGTGCAATGTTTGTTGTCAGGGAGGCGACAGAGCAGTTGTTGGCTTCTGCTGATAAAAACAAAAAAATCATCCACACAATTATTGTTCACCAGTTTGAAGGTAGCTTGGCAAGCGTTGCACCTAGCTTGGCAAGCGTTGCACCTAGCATGCAAAAACTTTATCCAGCTAACTTTATCTGGCAACTTTGAGGCTATAATATTGATACACAGTGAGTCGATACACGGCTCTCTCTCTCTCTCTCTCTCAACCGGTCCCCATTGTGAGGGTGGTGGAGGGACCGGGGTTTGTAGTTTTTAGCCAGGGAATCTGTGTGAGATCCACTTCCTCCCACAACTCTCTCTCCTTTCCAACCAGAAGGTGCTAACTGCACAGAGGCACTGTAGTCCCAGACGCTTCCCAGCAACCACGACACAGACGACACACTCAACAGCCCAGGCATCAACCAGGTGTCCGTGTTCTCGAAGAGGGAAGCAGGCAGGCAGGCTGCGACACAACAGCTGGCTTGTATCGTTGCTTTGGGCGGTGCACTGAGTATTGTGAAACACACACACGCACACGCACGCGCGCGCGCGCACGCACACTTGTATTCACATGCACATATGAATAGTACACGCATGTACTCAATCACACACACGCACACGCACACACACAACTTTGTTTGCTACAGGAAGGGTGCAGCCCCTTTTTATACAAGGTGATTTGAGCGAGCTTTAAAGGTCCCATGACATGCTATTTTATGTATTCTTTAATATAGGTATTAGTGGGCAACTAACACAGTATTCAAAGACGTTCCCTAAATTCAGCCGTGGTGCAGAGTTACAGCCACTCCGAGCCAGTCGCACATTGAGCTTCCCCCAAATGCGCTGTTTCGGTGGGCGTGTCAAGGAGGAGGGTGGGGGTGTGGCCCTGAGCAGCTTGCAGCCACCATGCGCTCTGTTTACAGTGGATGTATCGCAATGGCGAGGCGCACACAGCCTTTAGCCGTGTTCTGTAAATATTCTAGAACACACGGGAGTCCTGGAGCTCTATATCTAAATATGATCATATAGCCTACACAGATATCTATATCATATAATATATATTATCACGGCCAAAAGCTGTGTGAGCCGATATTATGAATCTCAAACGACCGCGTTGGGTTCTCCGACGTTCCTGGTTCTTCAACGTCCACATCAATGTGAATACACACACTGTAACGCAAGTGTTTCTTGTCGGTTCTTTGACGTGTCTTGTATTTCCACAACGATACTGTCGTGGGGGTTATCTGAGCCATGGTTGAGAAGGAATTTGGGGAAAGGAACTTTGGTTTGACTCGCTGAAGTACATGAACTGCGACATGCCGCCGGTTGCCGCGAGGCACCATCGCCCGGCAGCGGGCAGCCGGCAGCAGGCAACGCGCGGTTCAGTCGACTTCAGGTTGATGTGAAAGTGGAAGAACCAGAGACGTCGCAGAACCCGACAAAGTCGTTTGTGATTCATAATATCGTCTGGAGGCGCACACAATATGTTATATGATATAGATATCTATGTATTATATGATATTATTTAGATATAGAGCTCCAGGACTGTAACGCAAGTGTTGTACACTTCCTTGTTATTTGGATAACCGTTCTGCTGTTGGTGTGATGGCGCATAACACGTCGTATTGGGGGTTATCTCAGCCAAGGTTGAGAATGAATTGGGGGGAAGGAACTTTGGCTTTGACTCCCTCAAGAACATGAACCACGACATGGAGGAGAAAGGGATTGTTGGCGGCGAATGTCTCCCGCTTGAGCCCCGCTGAGGGACCACCGCCGGAGGCGGAGGTGCATAAGCGCTGCCCGGCAAAGATCCCTTTCTCCTCCTTGTCGTGGTTCATGTTCTTGAGGGAGTCAAAGCCAAAGTTCCTTCCCCCCAATTCATTCTCAACCTTGGCTGAGATAACCCCCAATACGAGTCTCGTTGTAGAAATACCAGAGACGAGAGTCCGACGTGTTATGCGCCATCACACCAACAGCAGAACGGTTATCCAAATAAAAAGGAAGTGTACAACACTTGCGTTACAGTCCTGGAGCTCTATATCTAAATAATATCATATAATACATAGATATCTATATCATATAACATTGTGTGCGCCTCCAGACGATATTATGAATCACAAACGACTTTGTCGGGTTCTGCGACGTCTCTGGTTCTTCCACTTTCACATCAACCTGAAGTCGACTGAACCGCGCGCTGCCTGCGGCCGGCTGCCCGCTGCCGGCTGCCCGCTGCCGGCTGCCCGCTGCCGGCTGCCCGCTGCCGGCTGCCCGCTGCCGGCTGCCCGCTGCCGGCTGCCCGCTGCCGGGCGATGGTGCCTCGCGGCAACCGGCAGCATGTCGCAGTTCATGTACTTCAGCGAGTCAAACCAAAGTTCCTTTCCCCCAATTCCTTCTCAACCATGGCTTAGATAACCCCCACGACAGTCTCGTTGTGGAAATACAAGACACGTCAAAGAACCGACAAGAAACACTTGCGTTACAGTGTGTGTATTCACACACACACATGTGGCGCTTGCACGGTCGAGTCTCATTGGCGGGCCAACGTCTCTGGGCGGGCCAGGCAGAGTAAGGGGAGGAGCTGAGATTCCTGATGACGTCATGAGCACAGACATTCCAAATCAGCGCGCTTGAGCCTCCGTTTTTTCAAAGGCGAGCAGAACAGCTAGTGCTAGTTTTACACCAAACGCAAGTTTTTGCCACTGGGGGACCATAGGCAGGCTAGGGGAACTCATATTTATGTTAGAAAACCTCCCAAAGTGAGATTTTCATGTCATGGGACCTTTAAATCTGAAGAATTGCCTGTAACTCTACCAGTCACGATTATCCTGACCTCATGTTAGTTGTTTGGCGTCCATGGACCTGGAGAAGGGTTTCAGGTCCGCCTGAGACCAGTCTTCAACAGGTGGCAGGTCGGATATGCCTTGAGGTTCCACTTCGGCGCGGCGCAGTCGTTTCTCATTCCCCTAATTTGTACATTTATCTCCTCGCTCCCAGCACTGATGAATCTATCGCTGGAGGATCCAAGGCTTGGGGGGGAGTGATTAGGTTTGTCCCAAAGTACCTGTAGGTCCTTACTACCCTCCCCCACACACACACGCACACGCACACGCGCACGCGCACGCGCGACAACAACACACATTTATCAAGGCTGATAGTTTACAGTGTCACTACAATTTCAGTTCATGGAGAATAATTACAAACCGCAAGATGACTAATACTTCTTCTTTGTCCTCGTTTTGTCTAGTGCTAATTATTTTTTTTCCAATTGAGACCCCCAAATCAAAGCGATGGTGGTCTCATATTGCGTCACTGCAGCCTTTTTCTAGTTTTTGGTTTGAGGGGCGGGGCATAACACTGGGAGCCAATCGTTGGGGGTTGGCGGTTGGATCTCTGGGGTGGTCGCTGAAGTGGCGTTTTCATGATTGATGTGTTCCCTTCGTCCTGTGAGGCTCCAGACATCAGTCACGTTGGCGCGGTCAGGCCCTAGTGAGCATATAGAGCTTGTGTTTGGGTTCCAGGTACGGAAACGCTGACAGGTGACTGATCCATCAGGAGCACGTCTCTAAGCCTGGCCAGTGGGCATCACAGCTTTTTTAAAAACCCTCCCGCTAAACCCACCTTTAAGAACTATTTGAGAAAAACCCACCTTTGAGAAAAAAAAACGACATTGAACGGAGAAAAATTGACCGCTTGTTATGGTGTTTGAGGAGAATTCATTCTGAGCTTTTCTTTGCCTCAACAAGGCAGAAGTCATGGTTAATGTAGGAATGTAAGCAGACAATAAGAAATAACAAGTCCTTACAAATGACCTTGATGCCTTTAGTATGCAGCAAACACTAACGATTTTTTCCATTTCCAAATAGTGGCCGATTTGTTGGGCAGATGCTATTCCTCCATGCAATGTGTTACATGTACGTCGTGTTTGTATATGTTATCATGTGTAAATTAAAAACCTATGTGCTTCCTCGTGACGGCGCCATCTATCTCTTGATAGCTAATGTCCCAGGCCATATGAATATGATTTGGAGTGTTTCCCATCGGCTAGGGTCAACACTGCCCTGGTGAATGTTATCATTGATGGATGGGTGGGGTTAACGTGGGCAGCTGACATGGAAACCACAATATGAATAAGTGAAATGGAAGTTAAACTCGAGACGTGTGTGTGTGTGTGTGTGTGTGTGTGTGTGTGTGTGTGTGTGTGTGTGTGTGTGTGTGCGTGTGCGTGTGTGTGTGTGTGTGTGAGAGAATGTGTGTGGCTACAAAAATGTGTAGTGTTAGTATTATGAGGCATCTCAAAGACAAGCTGAGGGCAACAAATAGACAGTGAGGTAGAGGTAGACCGAGTGACATAAAGTAAAAGAGTGATATATAATTAGAGTGAGATGGAGTAAGATATACTGGGAAAGAGTAAGATAGTTATATATTCTAAGATAGAGTTGGATATTGAGATACAGTGAGATAGACGGAGTGGGATGAAGTTGGAGAGTGAGACAGAGTGAAATAAAGTGTGAGTGAGTTAGAATACTGAGATATACAGGTAGGCCTATACTGAGATAGAGTGACATGAAGTTAGAGAGTGAGATAGTTAGAGTACTGAGGTACATACTCAGAGTGAGATAATGAGAGAGTGAGATAGAGTTTGAGTGAGAGAGTCATCGATCAGCTTTGGCGTGAATGTCTACATTGTTCCCAGTCCATGGCCATTCCCAACAAACCTAACATCCAATTTTACAGTGACGAGCCTCGTTAAGGTCTCTTGACTCTCTGAGTGACGCTTCAATCGGAGGGCGGGAAACGGAAAGGAAAGACGAGGGAAGCGGACGAGGGAGCGACACGGAGCGAGGGATTCTCCTAAGAGCTCCTCTCCATGCATGGGGTTTCCTATAGCCCCTGCGGCGTCGCAACGCTACCACAGCCTTCTGTTTTATAAGCAGCCGAGCGGGAGTTTGAACGAAGCTTACTGGGACTGAGGGACAGATTTAAGGGGTTTGTGTGTGTGTGTGTGTGTGTGTGTGTGTGTGTGTGTGTGTGTGTGTGTGTGTGTGTGCGCGCTTGTGGGGAGGGGGGGAACATCCAAATGTCCTTGAAATTCTAAACAATCCTCCAGGCTTTCAGCCAAAGAGCTTTTCTTGTTTTGTTTGCAGGGCCTTTGTCTCTATATGACATTGTTCCAAATCCCATTGTTGGCAGAAACACACTTATCATAACAAAAATAAATGCTGTTTATTTATTTATTTGATTATTGCGTTGACGGGATTTTCATGAAGGCTGTCAGTGACCGATTAAAACCAACATCTTTCTGTTGACAATCTATTTCGATTCTAACATCCACGGGCAACGTGGGTTTACTAAATCAGGGATTGGCGTGACGGAGTAGTTCCAATAGCCTACTCATCATCATTTTCACTTCATGTTTGAGTGCATGTTGTTTTCTCGTGGAGATTTGCGGTCACTTTCCAATTCCCTCTTAAGATTAGACTCCTATAGCAAACCAGTATTGCTTGTTCAGTTATCTGTAGGCCTACAACACATAACCTACACGGAGTCAGCCCCTGAAGTGAAAGAGGGCTTTCATTAGCCTTATCGTTCTCCTTCCCTGTTGCCATCGCTTCCTGACCAATGCTCTTCCACAATACAAAAATAGTGCATGGAAATATTCCGTCCGTGGGCTGCATAATGGATCCATTATGATTAGGTTCAATCTCTGCTACACCACCTTTGATCTATGGAATTAAAGTGGGGTAATAAATCGTATGATTCTGATATCATGGTGTGGTGGTCCCGGCATTGTCCCTGATCATTAAAGGGGCGATACAGAGTCAATATTGTATTTCCCGGCTGCGGCTGATGCAGTCTGTATTTGTCAAGTGAGCTTTTTTATTGATGCAGCACGTTTCAGTCGCAAACAGCCATTGAATAAAATCATAGAAAAAACAGGTCCAATTGAGAAGAAATGTATTCAACGTGAAATACATTTGAATCCAATTAAAATGTATATGAATGATACAAATAATGCAAATAACTCAAGGAATAGCAATGAACAGATCTTATTACGCCATGCTTTGGTACTTGAGTTAATGCATTAGCATATCATAGAAAGTCACAAAATAATCTTTACATACGGTAGGCCTACCTTTAAAACAGTTACTTTCGAGCAAACATAAATGCAATTGTTGATTGTGATTGTTTGTTTGTTTTTGAAAACTATGATGGTGGCTGTTTCCTCGGCGCATCAAGAGGCCTGTGTGGGTTTGAGCTTTGAGGGTCCACTGTCCATATTGACAACCCCAAGCAGCGCTGCAGAATATCGCTTCCTTATTAGGAGCGGTCAGGGGTGACATCATATATTCGTCGGCACTTCTTGCTTCCCGGCTGTAGTTTTAAGTGACATCGCCCTCTCGCCTCGTACTACCACATCTCCATCATCCCACCCGAGGTCCCCCGCACTCCATGGCCTCTAAATGTGCCGTCTCGCCCCAAACTCCTAATTGAATTCGACCACGTTTGATTGAAGATGTTTCATTTCCCCCTCCCTCCCGCACGGTTTCCTCATCGCTGCACGGTAGTGCGAGACAGAGGCGGACGGATGGCTCCGTTCTCGGGTCGCCTGCTCGTCTTCCTGGTGCTCCTTGCTTGTTCCTCGGGGGAGCCTCCGGTGGAAGTGGGAAGTGGATGAGGGCGAGGGACGCGATTATCAGTGGCGCAGGTAATTGATAGATCTCAGAGATGCTCGGGTCTAACGAGCGGGAGTGCAGACCCTCTTATCGCCATGTGTCGAAATTTCATTACCTTCTACTAATGCTGCCACGCGCACACACACGCGCGCGCACACACACACACACACACACACACACACACACACACACACACACACACACACACACACACACACACACACACACACACACACAGACATGTACACACACACACACACACACACACAAACCTTTCCTTGACAAACCATTCCCCTTGTTATTATCTTATTTAATTAAGTGTATTTTTAAGTGTGCGTATGATTGTGCGCGCATGCAGGACAAGCCCACATTGATAATTTGACTGCTGTTCAAATATGCTCGTGCAGCAGTTGACATATCACAATGGCCAGTTCCAAACCTAACGTGTTCTAATCCTAACCAGTTCTCTCTCTCTCTCTCTCTCTCTCTCTCTCTCTCTCTCTCTCTCTCTCTCTCTCTCTCTCTCTCTCTCTCTCTCTCTGTCTGGTCGAGTGACCACCATATTAAGTGAGGCTAATGGGGAAGCATAGTGGGGGTGAAAGGGCACTTGACAAAGCGACGGGCGGGAAGCTACTTGTGTACCCAGGCCTGCTCTGCGGCGCTGATGAAATCCACTCTGAGCTCTATTGATCTGGTCTGTGGTTTTGATTGATGCTGTCTTTAAAAATTCATTAGATTGAGGCATGAGGGGGAGGTGTGGTCGCGGCAGGCCATCCTGTAGGGAACATTCGTCTCTGTTTACAAAGCAGAGAGAGAGAGAGAGAGAGCCCACTGGCCTGTATGTGTGCGCAACACACACACACACACACACACACACACACACACACACACACACACACACACACACACACACACACACACACACACACACACACATTCCCGACACACATTTGTGTGCCACATGTGACACACAAATAAGTCTGTCCCACTGAGAAATATCTGTCCTTCATTAATAATGAGCTATATTGCGTGTGTTTATTGATCATATTCAGCTACCATAACCTTCTGGTCTATTTATCGCCTCCTCAACATATCTTTTGTCTGCCATCACTAAACGCATTGTTTAGCAATCTTTAATAAGGGGGAGGAGGTCATTTAGAAGAATCGCGATTTGAAGACCACACAGATTATAAAGATGGCTGCCAATAAGTCAATGAATGTAGAGAAACTAGACCTGATTCTTCTTCATCATCCTCCTTAATAGTGGTTCTCCATTGTTCTGGCCTCAGCATCCATGTGAGCTATTAGGTCACAACCCGGAAATAATAATTAAATAATATTAATTTACCAATATCGCAGTGATCAACAATGCCTTCACATACTGTTAAAAACATGAAACAACCACAGAGCTGCAACCAACGGGGCTAAACTCAATCAAACAGTAAGATGACACATAACTGAACACTGAAACATTAGTGATTCCATGAGCTTCTATCTAAGGATTAAGGTTTGACATATGCGTCGCGGGCCTGGGACTCAAGGATCCTTATGTCTGCTCAACAGTGAGTCTGGCCATAATTACACCCATACAATCACAGCTCACTGGGCAGAGAATCACAGAGCAGGCAGACACTTCAGTCACTTCTCACATACAGAACGACCCCCCCCCCCGCCCCGGAACCTCTGATTAAAGAGTCATAAACAATTAAGACACATTCACTCGTCGTCCCATTAAATGTTGTGACATTACGACAGTGTGTGTGTGTGTGTGTGAGCGTGCGGTTCAATTACTACTAATTGAAGGCAGTCTGGTGTGGTCCTTAATTGTGAGCCATCAGTCAGCTTGGGGATAGTGTCTCTGGCTCAAAGAGAGAGGATCGTGCTGTCGACAGGGGGATATTGTCTCTCGCTCAGTGAGAGAGACGGAGACAGAGACAGAGATGAATTTAATCGAATCGGAGCCATTCGAGATAAAAGATGGATGCCTGGATAGAAAGAGATATGGAATAGATACAGACACTCACACTTCCTGAACTAATGGGCGCAATCCTCCTCCTCCTCCTCCTCCTCCTCCTCCTCCTCCCCATCATCATCACCACCACCAGAGTGTGGTAATGGTAAACAAAGCCTATGCGTGTGTCTCTCTCCCACTCCACACTCTGACACACGCTGACACAGAGACACTTCAATCAGTTCCACATGAAACACAACAGAAGGCATCCCATTGTGGGTCGGCGTGTGCTCCGTCTGCCCGCGGTGATGGAGGGCAGAGGGTGATCTCATCCCGGCAGCTCGTGAGACCCAGCGGGGAGAGAGAGACGGGGGAAGGGCGGGCGTGTTAAAGTCGTACCTGGCTGTGGTGCTCTTGGTCCTCGCCCACACCTCCTCTCTGGCCCCCTACCTTCCTTCCCTGCGTACTTCACTATCTTCCTAGCTCCGTACTCTCTGCCTGCTTGCTGTCGTATCATCCTATCTACCGCACGCACAGAGGACACAGAGTAAGAAGTCTCAACTGAATTAAGCATTTTCTCATTTAGGAGAAGGTCTCAACCACGGATATTGTACAGAGTTTGTATTTAGTTTCTAATTTTATTTTTTTCTCTAGAATATTATTGAGGTCCATATACCTCAGTGACGTCACAGCTGGCTACGGGCATTTCTACCTCCCTGTTTACCTATCTTCCTGCCTACTTACCTTCCTGTCTCTGTACCTTCTAAACTACCTACTTTTCGCTTCCTTTCTCCCTATCTTCAAGCGGTCCTTCCTACCTACCTTCATATCTCCTTATCGTCTGGCCTTTATACCTTCCTCCTTCCTTCTACCTTTAACCTACATAACTTCCTGCCTCATACATGCCTACCTACTTTCCTCTGTCGCTCACTTCTTAGTTCCCTTCCCTTGTAACATCAGACCCTGTGTTTTGGTCTGGTGTTAAATAGGGATGTGATTTTGGTCTTTTTTTTTTTTTTTGTGGTGATGGGAAAGGGGCGGAGTTGAAAGCAGGTGAAAGTAATGTATGCTAATTTGGCCACACCCATTTTTTTGTTTTGTTTTGTTTGGATGAACAGCACCGAAGATGGCTGCCCTCTGGAGCGAGAAAACACAAGAAATATAAACAGTGTTTAAGTTAAAGTGCATGAGGAAATTGTAAGGAAGGACATTTGAAGACATAGATAAATCCTTTAGGATTCATGCTTGGATTTTACCCTTGGAGTTCCTTTCAGTTTCCCCATGTGGATTAATCGACTTCTGAAGCTCCATCCTGGTCATTTGGTGAGGTAAGAGCTGTGGACTATACGTTAAAAGTTATATATCCCTTCCTATCCCTTCACTGACACGCTGGACACTCTTTGACTCAGCATTCAATCATCAACAATCATCAACAGTTTTGTGTCTAAATTGCCCAACACAGCATAGCTATAGGGGTTGACTTTAGATTGGGTTGAAAGGACTGTTTACGTTTAACTCTGTTTGAGGTATAGGACCATAGTGTTGTTTTTTTGCCCGCCTAGCCTATAGGATGTGTGTGTGAGCAGTGTGAAGCTCATGGATAGGCCAGAGAAGAGCTAAGCAGCTAGCTAGATATTGTTATGTTTCAGATTTCAAAGGTAGCCTGGCAGTCTGGGCAGTACGACTAATATCTCATTATCTAAAATTAATGCATTTGAAATTCTGATCACAATAATTAAATAGCCTAGCTTTACAATTAGGCATTGTTTGTCTCTGTAGAACTGAAGAACGTTCGTTGTTGGTTTGTTCAGAGAACAGCACTTGAAGCATCACTGCCCCACATCTATTATCCAACTGGACATGGTTATTTGTTCAGTCTAATCTAATTTGAATATGATTGGGAAATGACTCCCTGCTTCCTCCCACTCATGCATTTTCCTATCCAGGTAATTACACATACATGTCTTTCATTGATTAGTTTAATCATGTTTCCCATAATGACACAATTGGCCCACAGCGAGAACGCCAGCAGCCTAGGATGGCTAGGTGGGTGTATGCGATTGGTACATGAGATTACATTATTTAGCTGACAAAGTTCCAAAGCATCTCACAAGAAGTGCATTCGACCATGAAGGTACAACACCAAAAAGAACAAGAATCATGCGATGGCACACGGTTTCACAGATACGCAAGCTGCTTCAAGTGCTACACAGAAAAAAGAGATGCAGGAAGTTATTTTAACTATCTGTTCAGAGTTATGTTCACACTGAACAGATGAGATTTCCGTCTGCGACAGTAGATGCGTACGGCTTCTGCTGTGCTGATGTCAGTGGGGAGCCTGTTCCATAATTTTGGGGCCGGGGCACCAAAAGGGAATCTGGATTCCCTTTTGGTGTTCCCTCCTTGTGTGGGAGTAACAAGCAGTCATAGCGCGTAGTGGACAGACTGGGGCTGATGGGATGACCATGTATGCAATGTAATGTAATGTAGACGCCACAAGATGACCAAGAGGACCAAAGCCTTCTTCTTGGCCCTCTTGGTGAGGAATGCTGGTGTCCTGCTGATGTTGTTGGGCGTGGATCTGCAGGAGTGCCGCGTGGTCCCAGTGAAGTCGTTAGCGAAGGACAGCTTGTCATCCAGGGTCACCCCCAGGGTCCTCGCCGTCCGAGCTGCGGACCCCCTCGGATCCTCAGTATCGATGGAGAGGTCGGGGACGGGAGACGCCTGCTCTGCCCTGGAAGGCAGGGCAGCTCAGTGTTGAAAAGATGGAGCTTCAGATGGTGTCAATGCACCACCTGTATCTCTGGCTGGACCAGATGGAGCTTGGGGTGTATTGACACCCTCTGAAGAGTGAAGTTGGCCAGACTCCGGTTCAGGTGGTGTATCGACACTGTCCGAAGAGTGATGTGACCGGACTCAGCTTCAGGTGGTGAATTGACACCCACTGAGTGATTTGGGCCAGACACAGCTACAGGTGGTGTATTGACCCCCCACTGAGTGATTTGGGCCAGACTCAGCTACAGGTGGTGTATTGACCCCCCACTGAGTGATTTGGGCCAGACACAGCTACAGGTGGTGTATTGACCCCCACTGAGTGATTTGGGCCAGACACAGCTACAGGTGGTGTATTGACCCCCCACTGAGTGATTTGGGCCAGACACAGCTACAGGTGGTGTATTGACCCCCCACTGAGTGATTTGGGCCAGACACAGCTACAGGTGGTGTATTGACCCCCCACTGAGTGAAGTGGGCCAGACTCAGCTACAGGTGGTGTATTGACCCCCCACTGAGTGAAGTGGGCCAGACTCGGCTTCGGGTGGTGTTTTGACACCACCTGAGTGATGTGGGTAGGATTCAGCTTCAGGTCTTGTTTTGACACCCACTTAAGAGTGATGTGGGCCAAACAGGCAGAGATTTGCAGTAGCACCTGTGTTTTAAACGGCGCCGTTCTGATGGGACACAAGGCGATGGTTTAACAGTTGATTTCACTTATTAGGCGACAAGCTGCACTCGCTGCCTGGCCAGGCATTGTGCCCACCACTGCGCTTCACGATTTGCTCATGGGGCTTACACTGTGGGATACGCTGTTTTATTCATCTCCTCCATTGCCACCGCTGTTTGTGTGTTCAGGGACATCAAAGAACTTGATAATAGTCGATTTAAATTGATGCTTGTTTACCGTTCGGCTCAGTCGTTCCCGCCACCTGCTGAACCCCCCCCCCCCCCCTGTCCACTCTTTTTATCTAGATTCAAAAGGATCCAAGAAGTGGTGAACATGAACAATGAAACGGTTGATGTCTGGAACAACAATGAGCTCATTGACTCGACATAAACCAAATACAATGATAATCCTTATTATGGTTACTATTATGATTACCGGGATTAATTAAAAGGTACTGTGGTACATCAAGTGACAGAAAGACCACTTGACTCTGTTTACGCCGCGGTGTTTTAGGGACAAAGCCATCAAAGCCGGCACACGGGTTGAAAATGCACATGCAAATTAAAAGCCATTTGTCGGCTGTCGGTTAAAAATAATATAAGGGGTTTTAGAAGGCATGGCTTCGGGCCGGCTGTGTCTAGCTGATCGTTCCTGGCAACTCATCTGTCACAGGGATGCACTTTTTATTTTCTATGCTCGGTTTTCCAAGAGCTCATTCAGTAAAGCTTTTAGAAGAAATTGTCTGTCAGACAGTAATAGCCTTCTCTGTCTGTCTGTCTGTCTGTCTGTCTGTCTGTCTGTCTGTCTGTCTGTCTGTCTGTCTGTCTGTCTGTCTGTCTGTCTGTCTGTCTGTCTGTCTGTCTGTCTGTCTGTCTGTCTGTCTGTCTGTCTGTCTGTCTGTCTGTCTGTCTGTCTGTCTCTCTCTCTTTACTTCTTTCTGTCTCTTTCTCTCCCCGTCTTGCTGTCTATTCCTCAGTCTTTCTGTCTCTCTTTCTCTGTCTGCCTCTCTTTTCCTCTCTTTCTCTTTCTCTTTCTCCCTTTCTTTCTCTCTCTCTTTCTCTGTAGCTCTTCCTCTATCTCCCTATCTTTCTGCCTGTCGCTCTCTCTTTCTTTCTGTCTCTTTCTTCCCTCTCTCCCTCTCTCTCTCCTGTCTCTTTATCTAAAGGGCCCTTCACTAAACCTCTCTTTCCTCCCTCCTGACCCCCATCCCTATTAGATGATGTT
Organism: Gadus macrocephalus; assembly: GCF_031168955.1. Lineage (NCBI taxonomy): Eukaryota > Metazoa > Chordata > Actinopteri > Gadiformes > Gadidae > Gadus > Gadus macrocephalus. The sequence continues at coordinate 1,840,866 of NC_082383.1, forward strand.
GCCGTACTAATGGGCGGTAGTAATAGGAAGTCTGTCATTAGAGCCTCCCTGAGCTCTCATCCACTACTATTGGGGATTGTTATTGGTTATAACTCAAATTAAAGCAATCTTCTTCCACACCAAATTATTCCTTTGAGCGTTAGCTCAAAGGAATAACATTATTTCAGATAATTCACATGTTTTTCAGTCATCTTGATTACTTATACAATAAACAATAATGTTGATACTCAATAGAGTTTCTTAAATCTATTGTTCCCTTTATAATGTAAATAAGTGTAAAATCAAACCACATCTTCTATAATGTACATGCATTTCAGAGTTATTCCACTGGATCACTTTGTTGTTGCAAAAAAGTTGCATTTGGTCACTTTCTCAAAGTTGGTCTGGCCTCCCAAAATTGTGTGTGTGCATGCGTGCATGCATGTGTGTCGTGGTGTGTGTGTGTGTGTGTGTGTGTGGGGGGGGGGACATGAATGTGTTGGAGGTGGGGTGGTGGGGGGGGGGGGTGCTTCCAGACACGCGGGGCATGCTGGGAAAATGATAGCGAAGTGTTGCTTGCCTGGGACTACCACCACCAAACAGCCCCACCCCCCTCCCATCTGTTGGGCTGACATGCGGCTGGTGAAATGGGAGGCAAAGGACGACCATGAAATGAGGGGATATGTGGTTGATCAAAGCCGAGTGGGAGAGCGCTGGGTACGTCTGTCTCTCTCTCCCCTCCTGCCATTCTGTGTCTACCTCGCTCGCTCGTTCTCCGTCACTCGTTTTTTCCTTCTCTATCCAGAGAGAGAATGGTGGATGTCGCTACATTATAGGATTCTCTGTCGGTGCTCTCCTGAAGTAAAATAGAACTGTAGGAAAATCGTGCTCCCATGTTTCATCGTTGATTCAGATTCTTCCTACTCGGAGACGAGCTCTTTATTCACATCGTCTATTCCGTTGACTTTCAGTTTTCCGTTTTCACCTCTCGTATAATGAGAGTGTGGAAGCAGCATGGGTAATTGTATGTTTAACATAATAGGCATGTTGTGAGCCATACCTGCTTGCCATTCATGAATCCATATGTTAACACAACCGCGTTGTAAACAAAGATGGGTCATGTGATGTGACCTTCATATCTCCTCATCATCTGGACTATGTACCTTCCTCTGTCACATGCCTCCTTGTCCCTTCCCTTGTAAGGTCAGACCCTGCAGATTTTTTATGTTTGGTTGTTGTCATTCATGTCTAATGGGGTTGTGTTGGGTTGTGTTGGGAAAGGGCAGGAGTAAGTTTGACTTAATGGGGATGTTGTGAGCCATAGGCCTGCTAGTAAACTGTTGTAAACAAAGATTGGTCGTCTACATGTTGAATACAGACATCACGTTGTGGGGTCTTCTAGTCAAACGTCAGACGGGACACAAGGGAGACAGGTAGATCTTCCTGTCAACTCAACCACAAACATGCATCAAAAACACACATTACATACGGCAGTAGAAAATTCAACTCCAAACAGGCATACTAGAAAATGTGACGTTTCTGCCGATAAAATGTTCAACCAATGAACGCAATGTGAGCAGAGTGGTCATAGGTTAAACCTGTTGGATGACCCGCCCTCACGTCTCTATAAAGAGCTAGTTAAATACTGGCAAAGACTTTTTAGTCTCTCCCTGGTAAACGAGACCATTACACAGCCATCATGGGACCACTTTACAACAATCCCAATGTCCCATGGGTACAGAGAGCCGACGAAATCCAGCACGAGGGATTTACCGAATTTACATAGCACGCGTTCACATAGATCCAGGGGGAGCAGAATCCCCGTGACTGTTCCGTGGATCAGCCTAAAGAGTGGTGGTTACCACGCCAACACCCCTCTCTTTGCGTTCTCACAACATACAATCACACCGCCCGTCGCAGCCGTCTTAATTACACAGCGGGGAGCAGCGCCAACGTCGGTCCACGACGCCTGGAGCTCCAGAACCAGCCGTCTCACCAGCCCGCGGTGTCGCCGTGCTCGTGGAATCAAAACAGTGAACTGCGCCGCCCCGAAATAAACCCCAAAGATAATTACGATATGCGCACCTTTCGTGTGTGTGTGTGTGTGTGTGTGTGTGTGTGTGTGTGTGTGTGTGTGTGTGTGTGTGTGTGTGTGTGTGTGTGTGTGTGTGTGTGTGTGTGTGTGTGTGTGTGTGTGTGTGTTTGATACGGGGGAGATGAGTGGAGAGAGAATAGGAGTGTCATAAATGGGGGAGGACGCTTGTGTAGACTGTAATCATGCTACCGTCGAGGAGACGGTGTGTGTGTGTTTGTCTGTGTGTGTACGTGGGTATTTGTGTGTTTTGTGTCTGCTGCCACTACAGCAAGGAAACAAGGTTTCGCTGTAGGGAGAGGCACTGTGTGTTTTATCCCAAGCCCTGGCGGTACACACACACACACACACACACACACACACACACACACACACACACACACACACACACATACTAGTGAAAGGCAGGTCTCGCGGGCAGCAGATGCTTGGCGGCTGAGCATCCGATCGTTATTTCCAAAACGTTAAACGCCAAGCGACGTCTCCAGAGGACGCGAAGACGGCGTCGGAAACCAGCGACACGCGCGTTGATGAGGCCTTGAGGGACGGGAGATAAATAAAATAAACTGAAACGCTGCATAGATGGTGAGGAATGTAGCTAGGAGTTGTGTGTAGGATGGGCTGGCAAGGCTCACCTTCCTCTTCAATTGGTCTGTGTTGAAATTGCGCTGAAATGCAATTACAGGGAAAGTATTCTCCCTGCCGATCACTCTGAGTGCTCCAGTACCTCAGCAATTAGGCCTCCTGGTATGCAGTGGATTGGGTTTCATCCTGTTGCGGTGAATACTGTTTCATCCTGTTGTTAATTTTTTTTCATGCTGTCGTAGTCAACACCTTTTCAGCCAGTTGTAGTCAATGCTTATTTGGTTAGGGGTAGGGTTATGGTTAGGGTTAGGGTTAGGCCTTGGTTTCGGGTGTGTGTGCCTGTGTGTGTGTGTGTGTGTGTGTGTGTGTGTGTGTGTGTGTGTGTGTGTGTGTGTGTGTGTGTGCGCATGCTTGCCTGCACACGCTATTGACCACTTCCGTCTTAATTATATTAGCCTCACATCAGTGTGTGTGTGTGTGTGTGTTTTTGTGTGAAACCAATGCTTATTTGGTTTCAGTTAATACTTTTCATCCTGTTGAGGTTTTGTGTAGTGCAATGTATAGTAGTTACAGAGTTAGTCCCCCATGTGTCCAATGACCTTTTATGTAAAGGTCAAATGGTACATGTTTGACCACTGCTGACGAATAGAGAAGCTTTGTCCAGCACGAGACAGGTTGGGGTACCTAAACATGTCATTGATGATATATGGGCATGGAGCTAAACCTTATTCAACAGAGGAGAGAGGACAAGGTCAATATCAATAATCAAATCAATAAACACGGCGTGTAAGTGACATCACTCTAAGTCAAGACAGCAACAGTGGGGGGGATCCTCTTTGTCCGACCGTCTTGGGTCTTCTGTGATTGCATCATTGCGTCGATTGTGTGACTACATTCCAACCAATCGCAGCACAGCTTCGGCCTGATCCACTTTGAAGGCCAAACGGCATTAGTCTCCTGACCGGCTCTCCCGTGGCCGCAAATCAAACATGGAATGATTCAATCATCTCCGCCCTCAGACAATTCTCTCTGCCTTCAGATTGGAAAGGAAAAATACAAAGACCCCCGAAGAACACGGCGCCCACTTCACAGACCCCCCCCCCCCCCCCCCCCCTCCCCACCCTTCCATTCAGGGGCGCCATGGAAACCTGACCACAACACAGGACTGAGTTCAACGCCGTTCATGCGCTACACACGGATTCGATCTACTTTTACTCAATAATAAAAAAGCAGACCAAACGGTTATGAAGCAGAACCTCTGCAGAGCTTGTGTGAGCCGGCGGCCAGTGAACAGCAGCCCAGGCTGTAGTGAGCTTCTGTCCCAGGAGATGGATGGATGGAGGTGAAGGTAACAGCGGGTGACGGGGCGGGCGGGCGGGCGGGCGGGCTGGCCCCGGCGTTGAGCTCCGCTCCGAACCGTCCAACGTAATCATACGTCCTCCACGCATGTCAAATGGCGCATTTCCACTGCAGGGTGCGGAACGGATCGGATCGCAAAGGTGCGGGTCGGATCGCGTTTCCACCGCCAAAAGTGGGCGTGACCCGGACTTTGCCGTACCCGTTCCGACCCCATTCTAGGGACTCCTCCGTTGCGGTACCCAAAACGAGACCAGACGCCTGAAAGGGTACCCTGGAATTCTAGCTACACCCCCCCTCCGTTGATTGGTCGACAGAATCGTCACTTCCGGGTGACGCGGGGATAAAAACAAACAAACAGTAGCCTCAAGGTATTATTCTTTACAATTAACATGTCGCGTAAAAAGCTTGCTTGGGCGAACAAGGAGGTGGAGACGTTCGTCTGCATTCTTGCGGAGGAAGACGTTGTTTACGATGTTTACGTAGCTGCCGCGGCGATTGACATCCGGCCTACCACCAAGGGTACTGTCGGCAGTGGAAACGCGACCTCGGAACTGAGCTGGGCTATACTGCCCCCTCCCTACCGCTTTCAGGGAACGTCCGTCACACACACACACACACACACACACACACACACACACACACACACACACACACCTACCTCTTGGCGACGACACAGTCATGACGTGAAACATGGCAGACGCCTCAGCAGGATCTGCTGGAGGAGAAATCTCATCTCACCGTCGGGTGAACAAATAAGTGCAGCCCCGAGTCACATGACCTGATTACAAGTAGCGGGGGGGGGGGGGGGGGCATCCTGGGAAATGTCGAAAGCTCCACGAGGATTCCCCTGTGAATACCGTGTGGACAATCTCGCCGTGTTTTTATAATTCTGTACCGAGTTCCGGGGTACGTTTGATGTGTGACAGGTCTGCAATTCCACGAGGCAACAGATACACTCAACACCTGACGGGGAGGGCATGCTGCGCACACACGCACACACACACACACACTGACAACACCCCCACCCCCCAATCAACCAACAATCAGTATGCGTTGTGACACCTCCACCTTGGAGGATGTGGTTGGTTAATTTGTTGCAGATGACAACAAATCCGCAAATCACGAACGCAACAATTATTGAATGCACTCTATGCTGCACGTAAACATATCTCAGAAGGGCACAAGCTGATATTGAATATTTTGATATATTTTTTAATCGACAATATGGTTGCCAGTTATTGATTATGTTTTGGGGAACATTGCCTTGACCAATTACTTTAGTTGACGGTCGGTTTGGGAGAAGTGATTTTCTTTTGTGTTAGTATTTATATCTGACTTCGTTAAACCAATTTTGCAGTTTCTATACACTGTTGTTCGGACCCGTGCTGTGGACGGTGGTAAGGGAATAATTGTCTACTTGTTGACATCTGTGGAACACCTGATGAATAAAAGATATCTTTAAAAATACCAAACAAGCAAACGCAACATCACACGTATCAACGCAACAATATTTGCGAGAACACGTTTCCCTATAGGGTCAGTTAGTTACCACCGCACTGCCATGGATTCTCCTTATTCTCACTGTCCATCATTCTGTCCTGACCCGGACCTCTGCTTGTGTCCCTGAAGATACCCCCCCCCCCCTCATCCCCCATCCTGCTCATTTACCTGAGCAGCAGCAGCAGCTGTTGTTGTTGTTGTGAGTCCTCCTCTGTGTACTGCTGCATAAAGACTAGTTGTGTTTTTCGCTAGTTTCCATTCGTCGTGTTTGTAGGACAGAGCTTGCCTGAGGTGAACGGGTTCTAGGATCTTGCTGGAGCGGTTCATGCCAACAAAGTCCATAAGGGACGGAGCTCACTAGCTCTCGCGCTCACTCTCGCCCTCGTTCTCGCCCTCTCTGGACGTGTGTGGTGGGTTTCAGCCGGGTGTCCGTGGAGTGAGAGGAGTGAGAAGAGTGTGGCTGAGAGGCAGAAGGCCAAAGACCCAGGTGCCGTCAACACAATCGGGTGATGAGGTGGAATGTGTGTGTGTGTGTGTGTGTGTGTGTGTGTGTGTGTGTGATCCATGTCTCAGCCCCTTTTTTAATATGAACCATATTGCTGGCTTCTCAAGCAGCAATCATCTGTCCCTCACTCTAAAGGTCAGTGAACTACAACACACCACGGTGAATACTGTATATGAAACGTCCGTCCGTCCGTCCGTCCCCCCCGCCACGTGACTGTGCCCACTGAGACACCTCTCCTGACGCGGTATTCCCCCGGGACCGTCAGCCCTCGCATGCAAGCTGAGGCCCCAGGCTTATGGGTGGTGATGGGTGGGGGAGTTCTGGCCCCCGGAGGAGATAAACGCGCCGTGGAACGGTGACTCGGATCACTTCCAGTTCACTCTCCTCGTGTTCCTTCCCGTCCGCTTTTGCGTTCTCCTCACTGTACCGCGCGCGGGGTCGTCGGGTCCGACTGCTCGCCGTCGAAGCGTCGCAGCCTCGACTCGTTCGTTTCCAGAGCAATCTGGCGGGGAAGGCGTTTAGACGCGGACTCTGATGATCCGTAGCTGTGAGAAGCCCACTGCTTACAGGCTGGCCTGGGACGTCGGTACCGCGGGCAGATGGTGCGCTGGGGCTCAGACGATGTGTGGGGGACCAGCTGCACTGGTCAGGCTTGCTGTAAAAAAAATTGGCCGTAAATTTGGGTCACGGGCCATAGAGGGGGTTGGCGACCCTTTATCTACATCTTGAGTAAGAGTTACAGAGCGAGAGATGCACATAAATGTTTGTAGGTTGTCACATTGTGTAGTACCTTATCCTGGCTATCTTTTGTTGCATACAGGGAATGGGTTAACGAACCTAGCAATTGTAAGTGCTTGGCACTTGGTTCTATGAAAATCTTTACTGTACTGACAGTGATATATTGTTTTTCTTTCTTTGGACAAATGTACTTATTGTAAGTTGCTTTGGATGAAAGCATCTGCTAAATGCCCTTCATGTAAAATGTAAATGTCAATAATCAGAGTTGCGACTAAAAGAGAGAGAGAGAGTGGGAGAAGGAACGAGACAACAGGACTCTTTAATTACCGAAGACGCAGGAGGCGGTTCTATTAAACATCAGAGAGACGAGCCGTGCGTGAGAGCGCTGTCGGTAGTGATGGAGTCCATCGGCGTTGGGAATACATCCCCCCCCCCCCCTCCCCACCTATACGCCCTAATCCGCTCTATCCTCTGGGGGGGTTTCAGCAGAACGCTCCCCAGCCCTGCGGTGAGCGACCTGTCACTCAGGGCTCTGATTCAGCCCCGCGTTGAGCCCTGACTCACACCCCCGTGTCGGCTCCGCTTGGCCCACTTCGTAGGGGAGACGCTGCGGGCTCACGGTGGAGTACGCAAAGTGTGAAAGCGTACACACGCTAACTGTGTGTTTTGGTTTGTTTGGTTGGTGTTTTGTTTGTTGTGTATTATTATTATTGCGAATGGGGCTGTTTATGTCTTGTTTTTAGCCCAAATACCATGGAACTCTACAGCATCATTCGTGTTCTTGTTATTCCTTTGTGGTTTATCGAGTTATTTATTATTGGCGTCTCTATAGCAATTACCAGTACTTTCCAAGGTTGAACTGTGAGACATTAGCTTCAACCGGAGGAATCAAAACAGCTCTGACTGCAATGAATTCACGTTAACTTGCTGTTCCAATTCTAATACAAATGTTTTTTGTTCCAAATCCCCAAGCCTGATCAATACAAACCATTACCACTTCAGGGAAGGTGAAAGGGAGGGAGAGACATTATTATTATTTAGAAATTCTTGTACCCAGAAGTTTTTTGACTTTAATTGCTTAAATTCCTTTCCGTTTTCCGTTGGCGGCCTGCGTCCGCTGGCACAGTGTGTGCTCTTCAGCGGGGCCATTAGCAGAGGAATAGTTGTCCAGCCGCCACGCTTGGCTTCAGCACGACTTTAATGCGATGTCTGAGGCTTCGCTTATCGTCCGCCGATCCAACCGAGAACAAAGACACGACCGCTCTCGCGCTGTGTTATTTTGGTGCTTGCGATTCTTGCTTTCCAGGAATGATCATGAACATGCGAGCAGAAAGCCCGCTGGTGTTTGGTCTTTGTGATGGATCTCGGGGGATGTCTCTTCTTGATGGGTTTTGACGTCTTCTAGGAACACGTCCCCCTCTTGGGACGCTGGGCTTCGGCAGAACAACAAATTAAACCTGAAACATGATTTATAAAAAACATGAAAAAAAAATCTGCAGGGATCTGACTATAGACAAATACGGGAAATCGCTTTAAAACGAATCACTTTTATTTGTATATCGTCTACACAAAAATAACATAATACACAGGAAATAACATGAGAACCTTAAAAAAGGAATAGAAAAACATATGAATGATCCCTATGTAAAAGCAGGCGTACACTTTAAGTCTCATGGGTCGATAAGAACCGCCTCCCCCCGGTCCCGGAGCCGAGTGTTTACATCGTTTACTGTCGACTCTCTGGTGAGCTCTCGTCGGAGCGGCCGTCCAGAGCCTTCCCCACCTCCTATTGTTCCTTGGATGGGATGCCCGGAGCAGATGGCGGCAGACAGGTAGCTGCGGGCGCTCTTGGCCCCTCATCCACTATTGATGTACGGGGTCTGTTGTGGTTGGACGCTTCTTCAAGGCCAAGAGGAGCAGGAAGAGAGGGCGCTTTCCAAGTCCGCCCGGAAACAGACGCCAACGAGCCAATTAGCTTGTTCCTGCCAAGTTTAGGTGTGTGTGTGTGTGTGTGTGTGTGTGTGTGTGTGTGTGTGTGTGTGTGTGTGTGTGTGTGGTGTGTGTGTGTGTGTGTGTGTGTGTGTGTGTGTGTGTGTGTGTGTGTGTGTGTGTGTGTGTGTGTGGGGAGAATACTGACAGGGATTATCTTTCATTCCTTTTAGAATGTTTCATTTTTTGCTTGTTTGCACTCATTATCTGCAAAATGAAGACCATAGTATAAGAAGCTTGTTTAATTAATTAATTTGCTGACTGGCCATGCTGAAACAAGACTGTGTGTGTGTGTGTGTGTGAAAGCTAATAAGAGTGTGTGACCTTTCCATTGCTGTCCGGCTGCACATGGATTAAGCTCCATGTGGCGCGCGAGAGTGACACACACACACACACACACACACACACACACACACACACACACACACACACACACACACACACACACACACAGCCAAGGTCAGAGCGCCGGCCAGCCTCAGTGACATCATCAGTGTGACCAAACGCATCAGTCTCAGGTGATGACACAAACACACACACACACACACACGTGCACGCACATGGGGGGCAAGACCATATGTTCCCTGGAGGTGCAGAGTACTGATGTGAAACATAATGGAAACTATTAACACTACAGAACACATCATATTTATATATTTCTTAATATATTGTAAACGGTCTTGCGACATCCAGTTTACAAGAAAAGTAACTGAAATATTAATACAAGAGCTCCCAGAAAAACGTATTGAGAGCAGGCCCTCTTCATTACCAGCGCAATGTCCATCAGCCAGGTGAGAGGTTTATGGTGTATACTCAGGAGACATCGCCCCAGAGTCCCCAACCAATCTCACCAAGATGTCATCGTACATGTCACCAGTGTTTAGGGAATGGCCTTTTCCCCGTGAGTCGTTCCACGTGGATTCTGTGTCATAATGAGTCCCTTCTGAACTCTGCTCTCCGCTGGCCTCTGCTTCATCTATCTCAGAGAC